>NC_053027.1:107346091-107646091 GCF_003073215.2 Triticum urartu
GGGGTGGGCGGGCGGGGGGCGGGGGGGAATTGGGAGGGGAGTGGAACCATGTCTTATGGACGCATTTGTCTGAAATGTGAGGGGGAGTTACAGTTCTACCCTTGCCTATAGGCTTCTCGGCTTGGGTCTGTGTACTGAGGGTCGGGGATAGTAGAGTAACTTTGCGTCTCCCCAAATAGTGGGCGGGAGCGATTTCGGGCGAGGAGGGCGTGTTTTGAACTATAGTGGGCGCGAGCGATTTCGGGCGAGGAGAGCATGTTTTGAAATAGTGGGCGCGAGCTATTTCGGGTGAGGAGAGTGTGTTTTGCCGACCATGGTTTATGAATTATTTGGCATATGCCATTTCGGCCGAGGAGAAGGCGCGCTTGGATGAAGTTATGAACCTACCCTCGATGTACAACGGGCCAATTGATGCGTGTCCCACATAGGGCGGTAATTTCGCGTCTCCCATTTATTTGCTCGGGCGAATTCCACCGAGCAGAGAGGATGTTTAACGGTTCGTTCAAATTTTGGGAGAACGAGCATCCACGTCTACCTTACCAAGTCGATTCGGATCAAATTTTGAAATATTAGCTTGCCACTTCTTTTTTAGATGGAGAGATGATGCTCGGGAGTAATGTGTTTTTACATGCTCGTTGCTAGCGATTTACTATATGACAAATAGTTGACCCACTCAAAAACGCGAATCAAACCCAAAATGAAATATCTCGATTCAATTAAATAGCTCGTTCAATAGGTCAAAATAGTGAACTGAATCCAAAATTGAACACCTCAATCGAGTAGCATGTTGTACAGTATTATAGTACTCCATGAACATGTTGAAAGTCAAATTAATGAACTTGTTTGATATACGCATATATCCGTTCATGTGTGGATTGCAGACAACATGTTCTCCAATTTAAATATTTGAATGCAAGTTTATATCGAAACATGGTTTATATCAGTCTTTGATGCATAAAACGCGACCTCCCCCTCTCCCGGACTCATGTTCTCTCTCTCTCTCTCTTGCGCGCCGACGATCTTCAATTCTGTCGCACGCATCCGACACAAAAACCTTGTTGGTCCCTCTCCCTTTCTCTACATCTCTCTCTCTCTCTCTCTTTGTGTGTGTGGGGGGGGTCTTTCTAGTTCGCATGCATATATACACCATCTATAGGTCTCTCTCGCACACTATGTATGATACTCTAGCTAGTCCAAGCTAGATATCTTGGGTTCACTCATCGCACGCACACAAATTCCTTGGCTCTTTGCCCGTAACTCTCTCACGCACCACTATGTCGTCTCGGAGCTCTTCCCCCTCTCTCAAACTCTCCATCCACCTGGGTCACACATACACATGCATATCTCACTCGCACTCGATAGGCCCATCTAAAACTCTATCTCACCCCCTCGTTCTCTCTCCATCTCACATGCACACACACACAATCTCATGCCCAGCTAGCCAAGTATGATGGTCTCTCACTCAATTGTAGGCACACGTAGTCCCCCCTATATGTATATGACTAGCTAATCTTAGTCTCCATCACAAACATGTGCATGGTCTATCTCAATTTCTCTCGGGGCATCTTTCTATCGCGCACGCACTCCCTCGATCTTCGACGGGATCTCTCTATCACAAACACACCCTCTCTCCCTCCCCATGCGTCCATGCCATCCATGTGTCCCTCTCGACCTTTGTTCCTTGTTGGCCAGACCTCTATTGGACATGTGCTACAGGGGTGTCTCTCTCCATTGCAAACAATCACACACTAGCTATCTTCGTGTATCTCCTCGCCTCGCTTTTCCATCTCAAAGATGAATGTGTGATATGTTCGCATAAGAAATGAAAAAACACACACTCTCTCTAATTTATCGTTTGTTGTCACTTTCTCTTTCACACACATACTCTTTTTGCACACTTACTCATTCTCCTTCACACGCACTTGATCTGTCTCGACTGAGGCACTCTCCTCGGTCCATAGCATATAGATTTATTGAAAAGTCAAACATCACAAAGTTTGACCATGTACGTGGAGAAAAAGAATTACATCTAGTACGACAAACATGTACCATTAGATTCACCATGAGATGTAGTTTTGTATGATGTATCTTTGGTATTGTAGATATAAATAACATTTGCGTAAACCTGATCAAAGTTTCCAAAGTTTGACTTCTAAAAAATTTACATGCACTGCATTATCGAGCGGATGGAATATCTCTTTCCCCCTCTCAGCTATCTGACGCACCACTTAGCCTTATCGGGGCTCCTCAATCTCTCTCAAACTTTATTGGTCAGTTTGGTTCATGACCTGACCCTCATGCCTTGATGGACGGTACTGCCTAGTGTGGACATAAGATGTAAAATATTTCTGCCTGGCCAGGCTTGTGTGGTGCTGAAGCGTTTGGTTCATGCATGGGCCAGGCAAAGCATCAATGTCCCATCAATCAATCCATGCATCAATTATTTAATGCTAATATCCATCCATGTTGCTGTTAGCCTCGTGCCCACACGACTAGGCACGGCCAGGCGTTCGAAATCGGTCACCTGGGCTAGGCTACTTGCAGTGTCTGGAGTTCAGCCAGGCTAATTAAAGTGCAAGGGAACCCAGGCCAGGCGGGCTTTCTTTTTCATAGGGTAGCAACCAAACAAGAGTGCATGAAATCTAGCCACAACCCCAGGCAGGCAAAAGATGCTCAGGACGCAAGCCAAACTGGCCTTATATCTCCCTGGTTCACACATACACATGTCTCGCTCGCGCTATACATATAGACCCATCCAACACTCTCCGCCCTTGTTCTCTCTCCATGTGACACGCACCCCCCTAAGTACCATAATCCCTCACTCCATCATAGGCGCAAGAACTCCCCCCCCTCCTAAGTATGATTATCTCTTACTAGCCATCAGGAACACACGTATTGTCTCCTTCCATCCATACGTCTATCTCGATATCTCTCGGGGCATCTTCTATCGCGCACACACCTTGTCACTCGATCTCCCACCCATGTAGTCCCATCACGATCTCCAGGGGATCTCTCTATGACAAACATACACTCTCTCCTCCCCATGTCTGCATTTTCTCCGTACGTCTCTCTCGACCTCTCTCCCTTGTTTGTCAGACCCCTCTTGGCCACGTGCTAGGGGTCTTGCTCTCTCGGTTCCAAACAACCACACACTATCTCCTCACCTTGCCTCCTTGTCGAAGATGCATGTGTGATATGTTTGCATAAGACACGCACACTTTTTCTCTGCTTTTATCGTGTGTTGTCCATGTCTCTTTCACACACGCACACACACTTTTTTCACTCACTCTCTCTCTCTATCTCTCTCTAGTTAGGGACTCTGTCACGTCCATAAGCATATGGATGTTCTGAAAAGTCAAACCTCAGAAAAGTTTGACCAGGTATATGTGGAGAAAAACATTTACATCTGGAACGATCATTAGATTCATCTCAACATGTACTTACTTCATACTATCATTTATCTTTGGTATTGTAGATATAAGTAATTTCTTTATAAACTTGGTCAAAGTTTCAAAAGTTTGACTTAAAAATGTTGGAACTACATTATCGAACGGAGGGAGTAGATCTTTCTCTCTCTCTCTCTCTGCTATCTCTCACGGGCCTCCCCTCTCACTCGAACTCTCTATACCGACGGATTATACGCTCACTGTGTCAGCGTATAGCTCCGTATATTGTTTAGTTGACCGGTCAACCAATCCACATGTTGCCTTGTCAGCTCGTGTTCTGTATCTTCGTGTGCTGGCCCATGTGGTAGTGGATGAAAATAAGTAAACTAGAGGCCCATCTGACACGCGGTGAAGTAAACAAAGTTGAAACCACTCGGGGTAGCACCCCGCACGCTAGTAAATTGAGGGCGCATTGAGGACAAAATTCTTGCGCGTGAAGGATGCACTCGCGCACAATTCACCACTGCGCGGCGGCATGCACAGAAGGACGCACTCGCGCACGCCCAACACACAACACACACCAGCACACGTGTACACCGGCGTCGCCGCCGGTTGAGATGGACGGCGAGGCAGCCAACAAGCGGAGGCGGCTCGAGCCAAAACCGCATCTGGCGAGCCTGGACTTCATCAGCAGCCTCCCCGATGACATGTTGCTCGTCATCATCGGCCTCCTCCCCACAAAATCTGCCGTGCGGACCGCCCTGCTCTCCCGGCGGTGGCGCCCCCTCTGGCGCTGCGTCCCCCTCAACCTCACCGTCGACAGCTGCCTCTGCGACGGGGATTGCAAACGCATGGCCGCAGTCTCCACGATCCTTTCATCGCACCCTGGGCTAGCCAGATGCCTTGACATCCGCATGTTCAGTACCAACAGCAAGGTCCAACCCAAGTTCGACGAGTGGTTCTTATCCCCCGCCCTAGATCAGCTCGAGGAGCTCAGCTTTGAAGCTGGACGATGTCGCTCTCTACCGCCGTCCGCACTCCGCCTCACGCCAACGCTGCGCCGCACCAGCTTCAGCTCCTGCTATCTTCCCCAGATTAATGTCGCGCCCGCCCTTCTTCTTCCTCAACTCAAGCAGCTCGACCTCTTCAACGTTGTCATCTCGAAGAAGGCTATGGAGCACCTGCTCCGTAGCTGTACTGCGCTCGAGTACCTTTGTCTTAAGCAGATTCACGGGTTCATTAGCCTGCACATCGCCTCGATGAATCTCCGATGGATTTATGTGTCTTGCTGGCCCTGCAACAAGACATCAATTGGGAAGAGATCACTCCAGCTGTTCCACGTTATGGTCATTGAGAATGCGCCTTTCCTTGAGAGATTGCTTGTATCGGATCTAGAAGGTCCAACAAAAATCAGGGTCATTGACGCGCCGAAATTGACAGCGTTGGTGTACTTGTCTGCCAAATTATCCGAACTCTTTATTGGATCCGTAATCGTTCAGGTACAGCACTCATCTTCTTCTTCGTCTTCTTGAAATTCACATTTTTTAATTTCTTCTTGATGTATTTACGACCGTCTTCCAGAAAATGATTCCCACAAGCTTGACCCAGTCCATGCGCACAGTGAAGATCTTAGCACTAAAATCTATCAGCCCCAATCTGGATCAAGTTGTTGGATTCCTTACATGCTTTCCATGCACGGAGAAGCTACTCATCGAGGTGAAACTTCTTTCCTATAAGTAAATGGTAATCACAATGTAGCTCAATTTTTTCGTAATTTTCCCAAATTACGATGACAAGTGTAGTGTTCAAAACTGCATCTACGCACTGCACCGAAAGAAATGTTTTTAGTATTTTTTCTCACGTGATCACCTGCATCGTTTTTATGCTGTACTACTATAGTAGCCTAGGCTAGTCATAGTGGAAAGTAACTTAGACTACTCCAGTAACTCTATGGTTACCCTAAGAGCAAGTACTACCTCCGTCCTGGTTTACTCTTCCAATTTTGTAGTATCAAAGTTTGACCATAGATTTAACTGACAAAATGTTAATGCATGTCACTAAGAACTATATCGTTGGATTCGTATTTGAACATAATTTCAAATGGTGTAATTTTTAGTGACATGGATTGGCATTTTCTTAGGTAAATCTATGGTCAAAATTTTATACTAAATACGAGGTAGTATTCCCTTCGTCCCAAAATTCTTGTCTTACATTTGTTTAGATACGGATGTATCTAACACTAAAATGTAACTAGATACATACGTATTTAGACAAATTTAAGACAAGAATTTTGGGACAGAGGGAGTACAAAAGTGGGCTATGTAGACCAAAACATGTGCCAAATTCACTTGTGATGCATTTGGCATCGATGCCCCTCCATTGCTCACCTGGTGCCCCAATCTGGATCACCTACTTTGCTCCGGTGCCAAATTAACTCACGCAATGAAAAAACACTGTGTGGGAGAGAGAGAGAGAGAGAGAGAGAGGACTGAGGCAATAAAAAACACTTGTTTGGGAGAGTGAGAGGCTGGTTTAGTTGGTTTGATTGATTTGTTTATACATGTGGGTCTGTGTGCACAACGATGCCAACTCTCTCACATCGCGAGAGAGGTGCCAAAATCTTTTGATTTGACACCGATGCATATTATGTGGCATACTTTCACGAAATATGGCATCGGCCACATAGTGGAAGGCAACAAATGCCCAAGCTCTTCACGTGCTCCTAGTTAAATGAGAGGAAACAGAGAGAGAGAGAGAGAGAGAGAGAGAGAGAAAGAGAGTGAGGGAGTGAGTGAGTGAAAAAATATCACTAGCCAGCCAACCCTATCGTATGAGCAAATGATATTGGTACCTCTTGATGACACGGCAATCTTATGCAGCCAGCTGCTCTAATATGTTCTCTTCTTTTGCAGATAAAAAAAGACCCGAAAGTGAAAAATGTGCTGCACTATAACAATCTCATCGGATGCCTTGATCTCCATCTTACAGAAATTGATTTGATCGACTACCGAGGCAGCACATCTGAGATTAAATTGGCCAGGTTCTTTGTTCTGGAGGCAAGTGTGCTCAAGGTAATGAGGTTTGGCGTTCTCTAGCGCAACAATGAATGGCGTGCTGATCACCGCAAGCGTCTAAGCCTAAATGACAAAGTCTCCACAGAATCTGAATTTGTTTTTGAAACATCAAGTGGCCAGAGACTTGAAAACTTATTTGCCCATTAGTGACTTGTCAGGGTGGTGGATTTTAGTTTGTACGATAATGCTGCATCCCCCTAAAGTAACGAAAGTTCTTACGTAAACTTCCTAGTAATTCCCTCTTCGTAGGTGCAGCATTACTCCTAACATCTGTAATATCAGTTTGAAACTTGTAATATTGCCGTGTCCTATTCCTGTGTTTTCAAAATCCTGCGAATCAAACAGGTCCTGAGTTGGTGATGATGTTGTGCCTCCCATCTTTCACCAATAGCCGTCGGATCTAGATCTGACGCATACAAACCAAGCTTCTCGATTTTTGCAAAAAGATGCCCGCACTTGTTCCGTATTTACAAACAACTCCTTGTCCCTCACAATCAGCCTTATCTCCTCCCCACCACATCTAGAAGGTCGTGGAAAAATCTGGCGTGATGGCCGCTGCCGGAGCCGTCCACCCCCAATCTTGGTGTTCCGTGCAATGCACGAGCATCTACGCATGGGAAATTATGTCGAACAGGGCTAGTTGTAAGTATGCTAGCTCTACAGCCATGATGATAGTGACTGCAGACGGTGAGGCTGACTATGGTATGCCAAACACGGCGCCTATACTCAGGTGTCATCTCCGGTGCAGGGTCTTGTCACTTCACTGTGAGGAGCAGCACGTAATAATTTGACCAACGGGTAGTACAGTGCTAGTACTCCTACTACTACATTGGTAGTACTACTACTAGTACTAGTAGCACCACCGTCTGGATTTAGGAGTACTACCACGTCCATCTGGATTTTAGTATTTGACTTACAATATCTAGTAATGCATGCCACAAAAAATGTACTACTCCCTCTGTAAATAAATACATGGTGTTTTATTCCTATCAGCGAGAGAACTTAATGTTTTTTTGCTAACTAGAGTACTAATAGGATTACATGCAATGAACTAAACACTGCATGTCATGTTTGGTAGTCTCAAGTCATTGAAAGCATGCACGGACCACATCTCTCATTGGTTGATATGTCACGAAATAAGAAACAAGGAGGGAGTTAATGCACCGTGCCTAAGTATTTTGGGATTATTTGGTTTTCGTAAGGTGACTTACACAACATTTTTGTCTACATGCATTAACATTTTATTAGTTAAATCAAAGGTCAAAAGTTGGCGCAAAATGCAAAGGGGACCAATAAACTAGTAAACATCAAACTTCTCTCGTTTGGCCCCAACTAGAGGTCCGGTGAGATGACTATACTGCACCGGCATGGAGGGGGACGCAGCTTAATTGACTTACGGCAACTGCCTTTGGGTGAATGACACGTGGGACCAGGGGGTGGCTGGCCCACCTATCATACAGCCAAAGGCAGGTGCAGTAGAGGGCCGAGGATTAGTACGAAATCCTACGCACCTACGCACGCTAACCAAGGGCAAGAGTGATCACTCGAATCGCAAGATCAGTTGACTAGAAGCTAAGCTAGACCCATGGAGGCGATGAGCGCGAGCTTCAGCCGGCTGTGCCATATGGTCCACGATGCAGGCCTGTGTCCCGGCACCGAGGAATGTCTCCAGGTAGTATTGCTTGAGGCTACCAGGGCGAGGGGCCTCTTGGACGACAGCTTCGTCTCCTTGTTTGACAAGGTCCTTGTCGGTTTCCTCGACAAGTTCACCATCGTCAAGAAGCTTGCGGACGACTTTGACGTAAGCCTCCAGCCGACGCGCCCAAGCTCTGCGATGCCCGCCACCCTCAACGGCCACTATGGTGACAACCTCTTCGACGCACTGGTGGCCCTGCGACTGCCCGCCGTCGCGCCGGAGAATGTCCACCTCGAGGTCGCGCTCGCCGCGCAGCGCCTGGCGTAGCAAGGCACCATCGACATAATCACCCACGTCTACACGCAAATCATCCACAAGGACTACTACATGCAAGAGGAGGACGATAGGACGCTGGCCTTCTTGGACCGCAGGGCAACCTTGGAAGACACTGTTCAAAAGCACGTTGACCTCGCCGCCAACGCCGCCGCTCCTCACACGTCGGTTGGTGACCCGGCGCACCAGGGCGTGAGGATGTCGTTGATGGATCCGTATGTATTTTTATCTTTCCGTCAAATCCATGTAGTAGTATATGATACTACAGTAATTATCTTAACTTTCGCATCAACTTCATAATTTTCGTACGTACTCCATGCATGAACGGCGCCAGAACCAAACTTCTCATTACTTTAGGCAAAATCGTTATTTTCTATCTATCGGTCGCGCCATGGAGCAGAACCAAATTTTACAAGTTATGAGTTCAAAAGGAAAAGCCTGTCGTGTTCGTGTTGCACCCCCACACGGTTGGTCCGGCACGCCTCTCAAGCGGGAATGTGTGCGGTGTTGCATTTTCACTTACAAGTGGGACCGCAGTTGAGCAAACCGACTATTGGCAAACCCCCACCCCGCCCACCGCGCGATGGCTGAGAAAACAGGAGGGAGAAGAGATGGTTGTAGCATGGACTCCAAGAAAATTGGTGTCAGATGGGACTCGTGTGGGTGGCGTGTGTCGTACTGCTAGACGTGAATGCTAGTTATGGCCCATGCCACCCCACTATATCGAGCCTATATCGAGGTACGGAGAACAAATTTCCTGCAGTTCGTGCTCAGCCCTCCTCTATCTCTCTTCTCAGCTAGCCAGCGGACGCGCGGAGCCCATCGTCTGTTTGCTCACATGCGGCCCCACATGTCAGTGAAAACGCAAGATGACCCACTGAACCTGCACATCTGTGGCACCCCAGCTCAGAGAAACCGGAACGCCCCGTATTCCAGCCCAGTGATCGAGGAGAAGTCTCTGGAATATGGCACTTCTTGACATAGAACAAATCAGCTCTTATTACAAGAATAATAATTACACGGGTCTGATGTTACAATGATCACATCAGCATGGCGACACTACGCCTGCGATACTACACTTGCTCTATGCTAGCAGGGGAACAACTCGTAGCAGCAGAAAACTTCTAGCAGCGAAATAACGACGAAGGTGGTGAACTCCACTCCGCAGGGACTCTGGCTGGGACACGATCTAGCTCGCATGAACGGACACCTCAACAAACAATCAAGCAATCATGGCATCACCTGCAATCTGGCATGACACGCCAAGTCAGTACATTGAATGTACTTGCAAGCTCAGAACAACCAAAAACATCAAGGCAAGACAATAACATAGCATTAATAGGTTAATTAATTAACAACTACCATGATGAAGCAACTACTAAGCATGGTATGAAACTGATACAATACTAATAAATAACCATCTCAGATCTCCATAACCATCTCTCTCTTGGCTAACCGGCCAAGCAATATACCATCTCGATCACCTCGTGATCAAAACCAAATGGTGATCTTTCCGGCGATCACTACCATGACCAACACTTGGTCTCAAACTGTGATCTTTCCGGCGATCACAACCATGACCAAAACTTGG
Source organism: Triticum urartu (assembly GCF_003073215.2). Lineage (NCBI taxonomy): Eukaryota > Viridiplantae > Streptophyta > Magnoliopsida > Poales > Poaceae > Triticum > Triticum urartu. Next base: position 107,356,112 of record NC_053027.1, read on the forward strand.
TCTCCAACATCATCATCAACATCCTGCCAATCTGTACTGCTCAACATATCAACATATAAATCACCTATAAGTCATTCTGTCATGTGAGTGTTGACCGAACGGTGGGACCTAGTACGGACGCGACTATCGATAGATTAAATACACTCAGCAGAGGTAGCACACTGTACCCACACCACGGAACCCATGGCCTCGCACTCCCATTCGGGTGGACCAACGGCATTCCGACAAGACCCTTCCATTGCCACAGCACTCTCCCGGCCACTCCGACCCAAATCCCCAACGGGCTGGTCCTGGGTGGCCCCATGTCTACCAAAGACACCCCGACCACCGTCGTGGTCAAAACACTCTCACTCGGGGACTCGGTACCATAATCTCATCAACGAGCACACAAGATTATGCCTGCTTACCAGGAAAGGGCAAGCACGACATAACCTTCCCTAGATGGAGGCACCGACCAGAGGCCGTGTCAATGGACCGAATCAAGGCCTTCCCACAAAGGCAAATGTGGTTGCACAGGAAAGAGCCCGGTTCGGCGGCACCTGACCAACTTAATGACGGAATTTATCCCCAAAAATATAACTGTGGTAACTGATACTCCGATATCAACTATCAAACTATAATCCAAATCATAGCCATATCCAACAAATAATTTAAGCATAATATCATCATCTCAAAATACTCCAAGGGTAGCACAACACTACTGTCATGATGGATCCGAAAACAATAATGCTACTACTCCAATAACAAGAATAAAGCTATTCGGCTAAGATCCACATGTAAACATCATTACCGAAAATAATACTCCAAGCAACAGAACATCAACTAGCATCATGAAAATAATCATACTAACCACTAATAATCCAAAGGCAGCATGTCATCCAAAGTAATACTCCAAAAGTATAATAACAGGTATCATCATGAAAATAGTCATACTAACCACTAATAATCCAAAGGTAGCATGACATCCAAAGTAATACTCCAAAAGGATAATAACAGGTATCAACATGAAAATAGTCATACTAACCACTAATAATCCAAAGGCAGCATGACATCCAAAGTAATACTCCAAAAGTATAATGACAGGTATCATCATGAAAATAGTCATACTAACCACCAATAATCAGCATGACATCCAAAGTAATACTCCAAAAGTATAATAACAGGTATCATCATGAAAATAGTCATACTAACCACTAATAATCCAAAGGCAGCATGACATCCAAAGTAATACTCCAAAAGTATAATAACAGGTATCGTCATGAAAATAGTCATACTAACCACTAATAATCCAAAGGCAGCATGACATCCAAAGTAATACTCCAAAAATATCATATCCAACACCACCATGAAAATAATCATAACATAAGCCACTAATAATCCAATGGCAATATGTCAATCACATAAGCTACAAAATATAAGTCCTAGAACTCCAAGCAACATCATGGCAATAACAAGATCAAAATACAACTCCGAGAAATTGCCATGCACAAAGTCATGTAGCTAAAGCAATATTTTAAACAAGTTCAAATAATTTAAACCATGTCACAACATTACAGTGATGCAAATGGAGGGTGTGGCTTGCCTGGGGTGGAAGAAATCACCGGGAGAAAGTGCGAGAAACTCGCGGAAAGGATCGCCGGAAAACGTACTCTCTCGGAGGTGGCTTAATAAGGGCAGGGGAAAATGGTCATTTTCAAAATGTCAAAACATGGTGAAAATGATTCCATCGGAACGGGCTCAATGAAACCAAGAAGTGGGCTTTGGAATCAGCTGATTTGGAGTTGTGGTTGAAAAGTTATAAGCGCTTGAAATCCAAGGACCAATCTGTAAAATAAACTCTACAAACAGGGCCCTGAGCCGAAAAACAGAAAGCACATTTACTTGAATGCGCCTTCCAGCGGAGAAAACGCATTACAAGTCGTAGGTAAGAAATAATACGCGTTCCCCGAAGGAAAACGTACTTCTGACCGAACTAAGACCAAAATACGCTTTCTCTTAATGAAAACGCATTTTCGAAAATGTGTTTCCACTTATCCAGCTAGGAAAACGCGGGGCCGGCTCGTGTGACACTGCCGTGCGGGTCCCACGCGTGTGGGGCCTGTCACTTATCCACGCTGGACTGGCGGGGGCAACGCCGAGGGGCTGACGCGCGGGGCCCACGGTCAGTTGGCAGGGGGGTCGTCGTCTTCATCTACCTCGCTCGCGCCCGCGGAGCAGAGGGAGGTCGCCGGCGCGGGGGCTCGTCCGGCCGGCTCCGGCCATCCCTCGCCTTGCTCGACCTACGGGCGAGCTCAGCAGGAGGAGCCGCACCAGAAGGTGGAGGTCACGGGCTCCAGAATGGACCGAGGCGACGACGACATGCACTCCGGCGGACGGTGGTTCGGGCAGATGCGGGAATAGCGATGTGGCTGCTTCGGCGGCAAGGCGTGGGGTTGAGGAGACTCGCAGGAGCACTGGGAAGATGAGGGTGAGATCAGGGAGTGGAGGGGTGGCTCGGGTCGGCCGGATTTGAGCGGAGCACCACGGCGAAGCTTCGACCATGGGAGGGCAACGAGAGCTCCTCGAGCTCGTTTGGGTGGTCGGGGAGGCCTAGAGGGGAGAGGTGAGGAGGCTAGTGCGGTCGAGGGAGCTCGGGGTGGCCTTATATAGGCGGGGGCGAGGGGCACGGGCTCGGGTGTCGCCGGGCACGTCCGGCCGAGGCTCTGGCGACGGCCAGCGATCACGGGGAGGCGCGGGAACTCGACGAGGGGGGTGCGGACGAGGCTCAGAGGTCACGGAGATGAGCGGAGCTCGGGGACAAGAAGAGAAAGAAACCACGGCGCCATTAAGGCTCGGTCGGCCATAGTGCGTCCGTGGGCGCACGGCGACGAGAGCTGACGGAGGGGTTGACGGAGGGGGAGGTGGCTCCAGGAGGCCGGCGACGATGGAGGCTAGCTGTTGGACACGCTCACGCGCGCGAAGACGACGAGAGGAGGAGGGGCCGAAGCACAAACAGCCACTGGACGCGGCCGCAGTAAACAGAGCGCGTGCACTGTGGTGCCATTAATGCGGTCACCGCGTGCACTGGCAGGTAGCGAGGGAGAGATGCTTGACCATGTTGTCTAGTGGGAAGTTCATCCAGGGCAGGTCTCATCTACGGTGGTAGATCGATTAAAAGTGATCTGGTTAAACGGTGAGAGCCCTCTGAAGTTTGCTGCAGTAAACTTGGGTGAGCACTAGTGATCAACAGGGAGGGTTTTGGATCCAATGGGGTTGTCTGCGAGGTTGAGGTAAATAAGGACTTTCATCCTTGAAACTTGGAGAAGAATTGGATCAAGATAAATCATAGTTACTTTGCAACTGACCAAAATGGTCCAGAAACTTGATCAGGATGGTGCACTCAAATGATGTGGCCACTTGAGCTCAAGTTTGGCAAGGCTTCATGATTTGATCATATAAAGATGCTGTATAAGTTTCATACCAATTGGATTCACCAAAATGGTACTTGCTTCACAAACATCCTTGCTGACCAGAAACTTGCAAAAATTCTAGAGGAATATTGGCTTGATGAACCATGCCCAAAAAGGGTGGAGGTAGGTTATATGGATAGTAGAAGGCTTATAAAAATTTGCAGCCATAATGGAGCAAGATAAAATGTACTTGCTTCACAAACGAAAAGTTTGGGCAGAATCAAAGAATTGACGGTGAGCTCACATGGAGGCATGAAATGAGCTCTACTTTGGTGGAGGGCTATGATATGATGATATGAGGGACCAGGAAAAATGGAAACTCATTTGGATATGCCTAGCTTGCACGTACTTCACAAAGCTTCTTTCTGGGTAGAAACTTAGGAAAATCATAATTAAATAAGTACTAGGCAAATGAGGTTGCATTTTGGCATGTGGCAATGATATGGACATACAAAGGTGTCCAGGGAGTTTGAGGTCAATTGGGAAAAGATAAATGGCACTTGCTTCACAATGTGCCATTTAGGGAAGAATAGGAAATGAATTAATTGAGCAAGATGATAAACATGACAAATGAAATATTTTGCCATATTTGAGAAGGATATAACCCAAAAAAATTATGAGAATTATTTGGGAATTTTAGGAGTGATGGAAATAAAGGTTGCTTCACAACCTAGGGCAGACAGGGTTATTCCTTTAATAGAAAAAGGAATATTCCTGAGAAAAAGAAATTGGGGTTTGGTCAAGGAGTGAAGTGACATGATCTTGGCAGGGTTTTGAGAATGATGAGCCACTTGGGAGGGAAAAAGAGGATGATTTCCCAGGTGGCCAGGCCACAGAACCACTCCAAAAAGAAAAACAGAGCAAAAACCAATAAATCAAAAAGAAAAAGAAAAGGGCCAAAATCCAGGCTGTTACAACTCTTACCCCCTTAAAGAAATCTCGTCCTCGAGATTTAGTTGCTCTGGGAACAAGTATGACTTGAGGATACCGTTTCCAATTCGGGCATCCTTTTTCCTTTATTTATTGTTCCCCCAAGAATTTCAGATGATTAACTTACCTTGCTCTGGGGTGGCTTTTCCCAAATTTTGAGGGGTCTTTGCTCATATACCAAATCCTTTTGCTGACATTGATTTTCTCATATCTGCGGTGATGTCCGACGGGTCTGATCATAAATTTCCTTTTTGTCATGAAAAACTTTTTATTTCTGTCATGGGGTTGCTGCAAGCCTTCTGGGTCCAATAAATGCTTAGAATTAATCATGGCCATCTTCTGACGGGACCTGACTGCACTGATTCATCTTGGTTTATTTCCTTTGGCTCGAGCATGTGGCATATACAGGAGATTTGACTGCCTTCTGTCGTGAGCAATATAACGGTGTATGAAGTTATAGTTATGTCATACCTCCAACATTTACCTCTTGAGACCTTGCCCGACAGGGGCTGACGGACAAATGCTTTTCCTGACAAACTGACCAGGTACTTGATTCCGTCGGCGAGTATACCAAGTCTGAGCTGATTATTCAGCTTTTGACTTTCTCATTTTGTCGGTATACCCATTTTTGGTAATACGTTGTGATATGTGTTAACTTTGTCATTGAGGTCAAACTGTTGAGGTTGCAAAGGAATCTTGGATCTGCCAGAACAGACTTGGATATTCCACACTAACCATGTCAAGCGGGTCAGCGGGATATGAAAATCCTTGTAAATAGAGTAGCCCGCTGAAGATGTATGTCTTTGTGGATCCATATGGAATTATGGCCTCCAACTGATTTGGGTATCTGGACCCTGATGGTCGTGCAAAATACATCATACCTTTGTTGTCAGTCTTGCCCTTTAACGGTCATGATTCTCTTTGTCAGGATACCTTACTAAAATAACTTAGCCACACATGTCCATGATTCTTCGTATGACCATGACTGTGGCTAGTGCAATATTGTTGGCATTATTCCTTCTGCTTATTTTTTGACCTGTGTTAGCACATATATGACATATACTCGGGGTTTGTAGTTGTACGGAGCTCATTGCTTTCTTAGGTATGTCTGCTGGATCAGTGTCGTATCCCGTATAAGTGACCGATCTGACCCGGGATACATGCGTACCATATGTATAATATTCATATGCAACTGAATACCATATTATTGCGGCATGCATATGTTTTGACTGAATTATTCCTCTGACAAACTTATTGCAAATTTGATCCTTGAGATGTACTGCCATATACTGCCAACTCATCATATAATCTCTGAGGACGGTGCATAGTGTGGTACTGACGCGGACTGGGTGGCTTATGAGGGAAGCCATCCAAGTAGCTTGCTGAGGAAGACTCTTAGATTCCGCTCGAGGCTTTTGTCTGGATAGCGTGCAGAAGAAATCTCGATAGCTTACACCCGAAGCTTGGTCGGATTATTGTGCTGGAGAAACTTGAGTTCCGTACTTGAGAAGCTTCTCCTCGGGTTTGCTTGTTGAGAAAAATTCATTTCCATCTGTCAGAAGCTTTTACCGAGGTGTCTTGTTGAGAAAGACCAGGTGTCGTGGGCCGGAAATAGTTCACATATCATGCTGAGGAAAACAAATGAGGAGCCTTGCCTCATAAATTTCTTCCGATAGCGTGTGGAACAATGCTGGGTTTCTTATATCCAAAACTTCATACTGATATGCAGACTGAAATCCATGCACACTTCCATAATATTTTGCGGCTGATTATTTGCATGAGAAAATTTGTTTGACTGTCTTCCTTGAACATATCACCTCCGGACTTTCTCTTGGAGTATAACATATTTCAAGTTTCATTTATTGCTGAGCCAAAACTTTGCCTATGATCCATACCTTTGACTGAAAAATATACCGTTGGTCTTGCATTTGACTTGTCTTTCTGCTGGCTGGATCATTGTTGCTGTAGAATTGATGCGGATAATCAATCCAAAACACAATTGGCATTCTGAGCAGATATTCCTTATATCATGCGGTTGACTGAGAAGGCCATAATGTTTAGCTGAGCTTCTTCCAAATATATGAAATACTTATTATTTCTTCGAGTCTGGTGTCAGTTGATGAGCAACTCTTTATAGGGAAAAATAATGTAACACCGGGGCCCAAAAAGAAAGAAGCAAAAGAAAACTCAACTAAAAACACACAACAACAATCAATTCACACACAATCAATGTCGCATATTATTGCTAGTCACACAATATGCATGCCTACTTAAGCACACAAATCTCGCGGGATCTCCGGTTCTACGATCTAGCATGCTGTGACGATGTGCACGAGGATGAATAAATGTGTGGAAAAATTGGTGTAAACAACGCTACACCAAGTGCTAGCTTAGCCAGGTAGCAACCTGGACTAGCTCAGAGGCGAGGATGCATTCGGTAATCATGTAGTGGGACACGAAGGTCGCAACCACATTATTATCAAGCGGACGGGAAAAGATCCGTACTCGTCCAAGAAATAGGATAGCGGGGGGAAAACTGAGGCTGCTGACATTGCCCTTTCTTGATAACTACGATCATTAAGGATTGCCAAAATGACAAGAAGAAGGACGATCCGTGATGGAAGCATGGCTACCACCGAAACAAAAGGTGGGCTGAAGGAAATAATTCGGCGCGATGCTTGAGCACCATTTTTGCAAACAGTGTCAGGATCACTTGGCATCACTCTGCTAGGACAGAAATGACACCAAAACCGAAGAATGAGCAAGAAAAGAAAACTCAAGAAATGCAAAGGCTGAGCTATAGTGGATCTGGACCGATGCCATCTACACTCACCAGATTAAACCGCTAGTAACAAAATAATAAGGCTACATGCATGCTATACAACAAACAAATGCAGCAACCAAATGCAATAGACAAGTCGGACCTTAAACTACCGATTTCTACCGGTTTCTACCGCTCGCGCTGACTAGAGCGTCCTACAGCCAGACCTGCTCTGATACCAAGCCTGTGGCACCCCGGCTTAGAGAAACCAGAACGCCCCGTATTCCAGCCCAGAGATCAAGGAGAAGTATCTGGAATACGGCACTGCTTGACATAGAACAAATCAGCTCTTATTACAAGAATAATAATTACACAGGTCTGATGTTACAATGATCACATCAGCATGGCGACACTACACCTGCGATACTACACTTGCTCTATGCTAGCAGCGGAAAACTTCTAGCAGCGGAATAACGACGAAGATGGTGAACTCCACTCCGCAGGGACTCTGGCTGGGACACGATCTAGCTCGCATGAATGGACACCTCAACAAACAATCAAGCAATCACGGCATCACCTGCAATTTGGCATGACACGCTAGGTCGGTACATTGAATGTACTTGCAAGCTCACAACAACCAAAAACATCAAGGCAAGACAATAACATAGCATTAACAGGTTAATTAAGTAACAACTACCATGATGAAGCAACTACTAAGCATGGTATGAAACTGATACAATACTGATAAATAACCATCTCAGATCTCCATAACCATCTCTCTCTTGGCTAACCGGCCAAGCAATATACCATCTCGATCACCTCGTGATCAAAACCAAACGGTGCTCTTTCCGGTGATCACTACCATGACCAACACTTGGTCTCAAACTGTGATCTTTCCGGCGATCACAACCACGACCAAAACTTGGTCTCCAACATCATCATCAACATCCTGCCAATCTGTACTGCTCAACATATCAACATATAAATCACCTATAAGTCATTCCGTCATGTGAGTGTTGATCAAACGGTGGGACCTAGTACGGACGCGACTATCGATAGATTAAATACACTCTGCAGAGGTAGCACACTGTACCCACACCACGGAACCCATGGCCTCGCACTCCCATTCGGGTGGACCAACGGCATTCCGACAAGACCCTTCCATTGCCACAGCACTCCCGGCCACTACGACCCAAATCCCCAACGGGCTGGTCCTGGGTGGCCCCGTGTCTACCAAAGACACCCCGACCACCGTCGTGGTCAAAACACTCCCACTCGGGGACTCGGTACCATAATCTCATCAACGAGCACACAAGATTATGCCTGCTTACCGGGCCAGGGCAAGCATGACATAACCTTCCCTAGATGGAGGCACCGACTACAGGCCGTGTCAATGGACCGAATCAAGGCCTTTCCACAAAGGCAAATGTGGTTTCACTGGAAAAAGCCCGGTTCGGCGGCACCTGACCAACTTAATGACGGAATTTATCCCCAAAAATATAACTATGGTAACTGATACTCCAATATCAACTATCAAACTATAATCCAAATCATAGCCATATCCAACAAATAATTTAAGCATAATATCATCATCTCAAAATACTCCAAGGGTAGCACAACACTACTGTCATGATGGATCCGAAAACAACAATGCTACTACTCCAATAACAAGAATAAAGCTATTCGGCTAAGATCCACATGTAAACATCGTTACCAAAAATAATACTCCAAGCAACAGAACATCAACTAGCATCATGAAAATAATCATACTAACCACTAATAATCCAAAGGCAGCATGACATCTAAAGTAATACTCCAAAAGTATAATAGCAGGTATCATCATGAAAATAGTCATACTAACCACTAATAATCAGCAGACATCCAAAGTAATACTCCAAAAGTATAATAACAGGTATCATCATGAAAATAGTCATACTAACCACTAATAATCCAAAGGCAGCATGACATCCAAAGTAATACTCCAAAAGTATAATAACAGGTATCGTCATGAAAATAGTAATACTAACCACTAATAATCCAAAGGCAACATGACATCCAAAGTAATACTCCAAAAATATCATATCCAACACCATCATGAAAATAATCATAACATAAGCCACTAATAATCCAATGGCAACATGTCAACCACATAAGATGCAAAATATAAGTCCTAGAACTCCAAGCAACATCATGGCAATAACAAGATCAAAATACAACTCCGAGAAATTGCCATGCACAAAGTCATGTAGCTAAAGCAATATTTTAAACAAGTTCAAATAATTTAAACCATGTCACAGCATTACTATGATGCAAATGGAGGGTGTGGCTTGCCTGGGGTGGAAGAAATCACCGGGAGAAAGTGCGAAAAACTCGCGGAAAGGATCGCCGGAAAACGTACTCTCTCGGAGGTGGCTGAATAAGGGCAGGGGAAAAATGGTCATTTTCAAAATGTCAAAACATGGTGAAAATTATTCCATCAGAACGGGCTCGACGAAACGAAGAAGTGGGCTTTGGAATCACCTGCATTTGGAGTTAGGAGCAAAAAGATATGAATGTTTTTCTGCCAGGGACCTATCTGTAAAGAAAATATTTTCCAACAGGGCGGGTGGGGACGGCCACTTATCCACGTCACCACTGGGCTGGGTCAACGCGTAGTGGCTGACGAGGGGGTCCCACGCGCGGGGTGTCATCTTCTTCATCTCCCTCGCGCTCGCCCGTGGACCAGAGGGAGGTCTCCGACGTCGATACTCGTCCGGGCGGCTCAGGTCGACTCGGGTGACGCCCCGGCCACCAGAGTGACCAGCACGGGGAGGCGCATCCGCCTAGGCTCTTCACGCGCGTCGGTGAGAGATGGAGGAAGCAGGGCCTCGACCACGGTGGACAGGAGCTTCGGGCGTCGTCGAACTCGATGCTATGGGGCTCTGGCAGAGGAGGGGAATGGCGAGGGAGCTCATCCATGATCTGGTAGGTGCTCTGGTGGAGGAGGAAGTGGGAGAGGGGCTCGGGCTTGAGCCAATCGGGGAGCGTGCCCGCGGCGGCCATGGCGGTGATGGTGGAGCAGGAGGACCGTTCGAGCTCAATGGAGAGGTTGGGGAGGGAGCTGGGAGGTTGGGTGAGGAGGCTGGTGCGGTCGAGGGAGCTCGGGTGGCCTTATATAGGCGGGGGCGAGGGGCACGGGCTCGGGTGTCGCCGGGCACGTCCGGCCGAGGCTCTGGCGACGGCCAGCGATCACGGGGAGGCGCGAGAACATGATGAGGGGGGTGCGGATGAGCCGCAGAGGTCACGGAGACGAGCGGAGCTCAGGGACAAGAAGAGGAAGAAACCACGACGCAATTAAGGCTTGGTCGGCCACAGTGCGTCCATGGGCGCGCGGCGACGAGAGCTGACGGAGGGGCTGACGGAGGGGGAGGTGGCTCCAGGAGGACGACGACGATGCAGGCTAGCTGTTGGACACACTCACGCGCGCGAAGACGACGAGAGGAGGAGGGGCCGAAGCACAAACAGCCACTGGACGCGGCCGCAGTGCACAGAGCACGTGCACTATGGTGCCATTAACGCGGTCACCGCGTGCACTAGCAGGTAGCGAGGGAGAGAGGCTTGACCATGTTGTCTAGTGGGAAGTTCATCCAGGGTAGGTCTCATCTACGGTGGTAGATCGATTAAAAGTGATCTGGTTAAACGGTGAGAACCCTCTGAAGTTTACTGCAGCAAACTTGGGTGAGCACTAGTGATCAACAGGGAGGGTTTTGGATCCAATGGGGTTGTCTGCGAGGTTGAGTTAAAGAAGTACTTTCATCCTGGTAACTTGGAGAAGAATTGGATCAAGATAAATCATAGTTGCTTTGCAACTGATCAAAATGGTCCAGAAACTTGATCAGGATGGTGCACTCAAATGGTGTGGCCACTTGAGCTCAAGTTTGGCAAGGCTTCATGATTGGATCATATAAAGATGATGTATAAGTTTCCTACCAATTGGATTCACCGAAATGGTACTTGCTTCACAAACATCCTTGCTGACCAGAAACTTGCAAAAATTCTAGAGGAATATTGGCTTGATGAACCATGCCCAAAATTGGTGGAGGTAGGTTATATGGATAATAGAGGGCCTAGAAAGTTTTTCAGCCATAATGGAGAAAGATAAAATGTACTTGCTTCACAAACTGAAATTTTGGGCAGAATCAAAGAATTGAAGGTGAGCTCACATGGAGGAATGAAATGAGCTCTACTTTGGTGGAGGGCTTTGATATGATGATATGAGGGTCCATGCGAAATGGCAACTCATTTGGATATGCCTAGCTTGCACCTCCTTCACAAAGCTTCTTTCTGGGTAGAAACTTTGGAAAATCATAATTAAATAAGTACTAGGCAAATTAGGTTTAATTTTGGCATGTGGAAATGATATGGACATAAAAAGGTGTCCAAGGAGTTTTATGTCAATTGGGAAAAGATAAATGGCACTTGCTTCACAATGTGCCATTTAGGGCAGAAGAGGAAATGAATTAATTGAGCAAGATGATAAACATGACAAATGAAATATTTTGCCATATTTGAGAAGGATATAACCCAAACAATTTATGAGAATTATTTGGGAATTTTAGGAGTGATGAAAATAATGGTTGCTTCACAACCTAGGGCAGACAGGGTTATTCCTTTAGTAGAAAAAGGAATATTCCTGAGAAAAAGAAATTGGGGTTTGGTCAAGGAGTGAAGTGACATGATCTTGGCAGGGTTTTGAGAATGATGAACCACTTGTGAGGGAAAAAGAGGATGATTTCCCAGGTGACCATGCCATAGAACCACTTGAAAAAGAAAAACAGAGCAAAAACCAATAAATCAAAAAGAAAAAGGAAAGGGCCAAAATCCAGGCTGTTACAACATCTTTCACCTCGACGTGCTGGTGATGAAAAACAAATCCAATAAAGATCTTCGGTGGCCGCTTTTGGAGTTACTCAAGAGTAGTAAGATTCTATTTACAGTTTAACCCAAGATGCTCATCTCGTGGCTTCAACTACCACTCTATTTTCTTTCATGACACAACCTGGATGCTGGATGTCCCACGTATCCGCCAAAGGAGGAAGAACCCGACCAAATCTTCGGTTGTGCTCTCGGATTAGACTATTGTGCTAACTTAAATTTTTTATTGTGTACTCCCTCCGTTCCAAAATACTTGACTTCCATTTGTCCAAAAATGGATGTACCTATATACTAAAACATGTCTAGATACATATATATTTTGACAAATAGAAGGCATGTATTGTGCAACGGGGGGAGTAGAATGGATGCAAGTTTTTGTATTGGGAAGAAGAGTACATCCATATATTCATAGAGTGCAATTTAGTAGATATTCTATCACTTTTAGTTAGCACAGAGGCTACAGATGAGATTAGTGCACTTGTTGATACTCCTACTAGAATAGAGGCTAGACATGAGACTAGATGCGAGGAAGCAATATCTACTTCTTTACACTCGAAGAAGAAAGAAGCACGCAAGATCGAGCCTCCGCAGATCAACAATGAATGCATCGAGAAGGCATTAATCCAACTTACAGGAGTAGTAAAATGTATTCTTGTGGTTCTTGTTTTCTTTGATCTTGCTTTTCTAGTCAAAATTATCATTGGAGTTCGTGCAAAACGGAGGTCCGTTTTGGGTCGTGTGTTGGAGTTGGCCTTACAAGTGGGACCGCAGTTAAGGAGACCGACTATCGGCAAACCCCCACCTCGCCCGCCACGCGATGGCTGAAGTTAGAGAAACGACAAGCTTGACGAGATTGCTCTAGCACGGACTCCAAGAAATAATATGGTGTCAGATGGATGTCATGGTGGTGGCGTGTGCCATACTCGTGGACGTGAATACTTGTTCTGGCCCATGCCACCCTACTACTCCTACTACTTACTCCTACTATATAGTACTAGCGAAAATGCCCGTGCGTTGCAACGGGTAATGAAACTATCATCATAGAATCTCACCATCCCCTTTATCCTTCCACCATTTTTCTATCATCATGAAAACGCCCTTATGATTTCACCACCATCATTGCATGAGCCGCTCCATATCCTCGATGCACTCAGGCCACACGTGCACATCCGCGACGCTCATGCTGCACAGCTCCTTCTCCTCCTCATTTGTGACTATCACAACTGCCTTCACATCTTCTCCGGCTGGCCGTAGGCATCCTAAGTGGCGACAACCTTTGGGTTGGCACAACCAAAACTATAGAAACTTAGTTTGGAAGGAGAGAGAGTGGCAATGGGTAGAGAGCCAAGAGTTCGCGGGGTGGGGAGATCACACATCACGTAGGGGCGTCGATTGTGATCGTCGCCGATTGATTGCAGCCATTGTTTCCTTTTTTGTGAAGAAATTGCTGATCATTTGGTTTCTTAAAATTATTCAAAATTCATGTACATTACCTCCTAGTTTTTAAAAAAATTGTTCATGATTTACAAAAAGACAGTTCAATATCAACCGTCTAAAACGTTTTATAAAAGGAAACAATGGGAGTAATAAAAAATAACTTCCTTTCTACGTAAATAGGAGAATCACGTCTGAATCCATCTAAAGAAAGATCCACGTCAGTGTATCATTTTTTAGTATTTTATAAATCATGTTTAAGAAAGTCCGCGCTTAAAAATATTCAAAATTCAAGTACAGTACCTCCTAGTTTTTAAAATTTTGTCCATGCTTTACAAAAAGTCCAAATTCAAAAACTTGTTCCTTTTTAAAAAATGATCGAGTTTAACTTTTTGTGTTCACAAGAAGTATTCACGTATGTTTTAGGATACGGTGCTGCTGCTTGTATTGTTTAATAAATCGAGATTTGGAAACTAACATGTGAAGTTGTCTAGTGTATAGGTTAGCATGGCCCAGTCACCTACGTTAGCTCCTCGGTACGATTCCTGATGGCATACTCTTCCTTTTTATTTCTTGACAAGAGCGCACTTTGGTGCTGTGGTAATAGCGTACGCCAATGGGCCGGCCCATCTCGGCTTGACATCGTACCAATTATTTGTCACAGTTTTTGTACCGGATCGGACAGACTAAATTTTGTACCACCTCGAGTAGCCACAATTTAAAATATTGAACGGCATCTAAGCGGGACGAAACCAAGAATATCACCTTGGTTTAATAGTAGGTATAGATATAGATATAGACTAGTATCGAGGATTCGAGGTGCTGGTTACGTACAGCGAACACATTAACATATGGCTACAGTAAAAACACCCGCCCGACGCGCGAAGCATGTGAAGCTAGTACAAATAGTGTATTACTATTGTTGATTGGCCTCATCCGATAACCTATTGCAATGCACGTATAATAATGTATTCAGAAAATATGTTTTTGCCTCGTCGCACCACTCACTCAGAGAAGCGACTCGAAAGCCATTCATAAATTTAGTAAGTTTATCACAAGCATATTATTTTATTACTTACAACAGGTCATCAACCCACATCGACAACGAGGATACATTATAAATACTAAAGTTTTCACCACACAACAAATAACAAGCAATGAAATGAACTTCAACTCAACCATTCCTCGGCGTTGGAAACGCTTGCTTTGAACCACAAGTGATTCTTTGGGACGGGCCACCGATTGTCGATCTGGAAATCAACGCAGGACTGATCATCCAGGCTGAAGCGGCCTACTATATCAGTACCAGGGCAGGGAACCATCCAAATGTCTAAGGTATAGACACAGTTGCTTCTCATAAATGGTACTGTTAACGTTGTGTCAACAGCAGTTGGATCGCCTTTCACCATCATCGGATAGTTTTGTCCAAAGAAGAGCGAGTTTTCTCCAAGACTATCAATTATGTACTAGGGAGAAGGAGTTGGCGCTAGCACACTAGTATCCATCCCGAATACCATGCAACGGGTGTTGGAATAGGTCCGGAGAGTGCGACCATGGGAGACTACACCTGCTTCTTTAGCAGTAACATCATTAGTGGACTGTATACACATAAGAAGAGGTGATCCATCGGAATTAGTTGCCAGGCGCCACAGAGTATATGGGCGCTGCTCGTCCTCATGCTCGTGATCATCACCATCGTCATCTCCCCCTTGGTTATAAAAAATTTCAAGTATAGGTGATGGGATGTTCACAGGACCTTGGAAACACAAGAAGGTTAATTAGTAAAGGGAAACTTGCTAACCCGCATGCATGTGGATGAAACAATTATAATTACGGTGGAAGACAAATGTATTGAAACTACGAGGATCCCATGCAAAAACAGTGCCACGAGTTGTGGCAGCAAACACAAGGCCCTCGTATTGAATTGCATCACAGTACTCATCCGTGTACAGAAACTGATTTTTGAGCAATATCCATCGAGTCGAACGACGAAGGATGGCAACAAGCTTGTCGAAGATAGCAACAACTTGATAGTTGTTGTAATTCCAAGAGCGGTTGGGAACTCGACAAATTGCTATCTTTCGTAGAAGACAGTCACCATGATCGTATTTGAACATGCGTACAATACCGGTGTGCTCAACCTCTAGGCAGTCTACTAAGATTTTTGGAAGTGGAACCTGGTCACGAGTGTACAATTCACAAGTTCCCACTCGCAGTTGGACCCAATGTAAACAACCCAATCTCCATTTGCGCCCGCCCAAGCCTTGCCCTCAAGCGATGGCATCTTAACATCATATGTATCATTATCAAGCGGCATCAACTGGCACAGGGCGAGGCCTCCGTCATGCCGGCGCCAGTCATCAGGGTCACGGCGAAGAAGATAGGGGATATCAAACCGCTCCTTGACTCTTGGGTTCTTTATAATGATGTTATTAGTTGAGTCGAGAATGGGCTTGAACGAACCTGCCATGCTAGCCGAGGTAATGACGTCGGACCGATCAATGAGTTCCTCCACCACGTCATCTTTCAGATTGGGGCAAGAATAACGGGGTCATTTCCGGCCTGTTCCCTCCATGGAGAAGACGATCGAACAATGGCAGAAGAAAGGGTGAAGGGCTGAAGGAAAATGGAGGAGGGAGAGGAAGAGCGTGCGACATCAGTTCCAAATCGAGAGGGAAAGGCAAAGAGTCGGTGGACGGTTGTGAGTTTGCCACGGTTCACAAAGAGGCGCCCCAGCCTACACGTCCGTTCGGAAATACTCCTACTACTCGCCGTCGTCTCACTGATATGTTGGAGCGGGACCACATGTCAACGAAACATGGTGTGTAATTTCTCGTGCAAAATGCGATCTGGCCGCGTTAGCCCGAGGTGCCGCATTAGTTATCGACCTTTATTTTTTTAATGGCATGCCGATCAGTTTTGAAGCATGACTAACTGGTATTGTACGCAGAGAAAATATAAACTACTCTATCACTACTCCACCTCCAGTACTAGTAGTATAAAGAAGATATATAGGCTGGAGCTTGAGCGCTTTCTTGCTAAGGGCTGCCCACTTGCTTCTCACACTACCACCCTCTCTCCAGATCTAAAAAAGACGACCCCTCTCTCCCTCCTCACCGGTGGTCACAGATCCGCCGGGGAAGAAAAGGACGTGCAGCGTTGACGCGCTCGTCATCGGCTAGCGAGGTCACGCACTAACGACAAGGCCATCCTCTCAGACCTAGCGCCCGCGCGGGATGGCCTCTGTCCCCAAGCTCGCTGCCGTAGTGTGTGTGGAGGATGACGACCACGAGCGAAGCCACTTCCCGCCGATCCTCAGGTATGCTACCTCTTTGCGAACCATAACCTTGTTCTATTGCCGCCACGTCGTTGCATGTGGATCTTTTTCCACTCCACCATCTTCCCAATTTGCTATCCTCTGCTCTACTGGCCACGCAGACGAAAACCATAATTTGCACTATTAAAGGAAACCCTACTTCATGCAGACTAATCCATGTCTGGGTTGAATAAGGAAAGGAAGGGAGACTGTACTGTCCAAGAGAGTAGGCATCGAACCCGCATCTAGGTTGAAAAGGGGAAAATCAGTAGCTAAGGAACGAGTCTCGTGTCTCTTGGTTTAAGAAGGGTAGAAAGGCATGACAACGCAATAGATAATGACCAGGTCGATCGGTTTGTTGTCCTCGCATAGGAAAAAGGTGGCTAAAGAGAACAAAAATGGGACGTAATCCACATATGCTACCTGGATATTTGTTGCTCTGGGCAACCATACCTCGCTCACCACTCTGCGTCTGTGGAGGTACATCGTACTGGTGCGCCCACTGTCCGAATGGGCCTCCCATGCTCTTATTGCCACTTTTTTTATGTTAGTACAACGCCAGCAGTCAAGCCAAGCAATGCTACTGCTAAAGTGATGGAACATTTAACTAATGCCGCTCTCAGTCTAATGCCACCAATAAATTTAAGCAATGCCATTTAATGTCATTGGATTATTTCAGGGTTAGCTGCTGATTGTGGATGTATTAAAGATTTTTCAGCTAAGGCATTCTAATGATGTTGCACAACCAGTATACCAACGATGAAACTTGTTACCACCTTCAGATTTTTGCACTGTCAATGCTTATAGATTACATACCTCACTTTCATGAGATAAGTTAAATTTTTTTGTACAGTGTCACCAAAATGCCAAGGCGCTGATGTCATTTTATTTTGGTTAAACTGTACAGACAATTATGAAGACAAGAGGAAAGGTCAAGAGTGGGCACCACCTCCTCCGACTGTTCTCTTGATTCGTTCGATCAAGTTTTTATGTTTGATCGATTATCAAGATTGGGATAGCAATTTTTAAGGTCCCCCCGAGTTTGAAATGATATTTACCTTGGAGGTACATGGTTTGCAATTTTTTATACTATCATTAGTTAATAATGCTAGTTACCTTCAGACTTTTGTATTTGGTTTAATACTCATGCACAGCTAGTATACCAATGCTGAAACTTGTTACCTTTACATTTTGTATTGTTAATTCTTATAGAAACCTTCCAGTGCTAGAGTTTATTGAAATCTATTCAGTAAAACCATTATACTGTACCCTGTAATAAATTAACTACTCTACTGTTGCACTAGCCACTGGATTAGTGTATATTTGTAGTATTCGAATGGTGTTGCATTAGCGTATGGACATAAATAAAGTGTGGCAAGCTTTCCCAGATATGTGCTCAAGAAAACTACTACCTGTTTTTCTAAATACTAGACGTTTGGGTACTTTAAATTGAACCGTGAAAACGTCTTATATTAAGGAACAAAGGGTGTAGAGTTCACTCAAATTATCCCGATAAAGCTAGTCACACCTTTGTTAAAATTAATGTTCATTATGTTATTGGAGGAGGTCTGTATGTTTGTCTCTAATGCCTGTCGACTACATACCTGACATCATGATGTAATGTTAAGTCATTTCCTTTTGTACAGTGTCACTGAATTGTCAAGGCGGTGATGGCATTTTATTTTAGTAGAACTGCACAAAATTTGCTTAAAAGAAGAGGAAAGGTCAGGAATGGCTCAGTTTTTCAGTAAAAACTATGTATGCCTTCCTGACATCAGCCGCTGTTGCTTTATTTATTCCTTCAAATAGGTGGTTAGAAACAGTCTTGCTACCTTTTCCCATTAAGAAATTGGAATGCTTATATTTGTGAGTCTATGCTTCAACTAGCGCCACTTTTAGAGTAATCACACTTTCAATATCTATGCAAATAGAGATGCTCGATTTTAGTGGAACTGCACAAAAAGTCCAACTGGTTCAACATTAGGAGCATGTTTTTTCCAAACCTTTATATCCAATTGGTGGCACTATGAGCTATTCATTACGAAGGTACATGGTTTGCTACTATCTTGCTACTATTTTTGTACTGTCATTAGATAGTAATACTAGTTGTTTGCATGTGAATTTATTGGCAGGGTGGACCTACATTGGAGGTGCAGGACAGGATTCAATGATTGGATGCTCAATTTAAGTTGTATCGATTTCACCTCTTCCATCACTGCGAACATGGATATCCTTGGTCTGATGAAGAGGTGCTATATTTCTGCTCTGAACCAGCAAATCAATTCAGTATGAAATTGTCCAGGGCAAAACATAACTGTATCAGATTGTCCAGCGCAGAACATGACGGATGCTAAGTGGAAGAGACATGTTTAAACCGAAAATACAAGGTGTGGTATATGTTTACTAGCTGCTTGATATTTGTGCAGATAGAGATGTCTGCCCCTTGATATTTGGCAAACAAACAAAGTGTCCCCAATTTTGGTTGAACTGCACAAGAGAATAGTATAGTCACTGCATGCAGTGCCATTTGAAAATAGACACAGAAAGATTGGATAGTCACTTCATGGACTGCAGAAAAGTAGTACTGTACTATTTATTGGCCAACATTAGGTGCTTCATTGCTTTGGTCTGATTATACAATGGGCATCATTTTGCCTAAGTTAAAGTTTGTATTCCGAAAATAGTCTCGCGGTGTGATCGAGAGAAGACCAAATCATATTGCAGTGGATGTTCCTCCATCATGTGTGGTTCATTCTCATGGTTTCAGCTGTTGGTGAAACCACTTACGTTTGCAAGAGGAATGTAGACTTCACAAACAAATTTGTCTTTCAGTCTGTACTGAATGTTGGCCAAGAGAAGCATCCATGTTAGTAGGAAGAACAGATGTTTTTTCTAGATCTTTGCTTTTGGAGCTACATATTTGTATATGATCTGTGAATCATTGAGATGCATTAACATGTTGATCTTATGTATGGGAATCATACTAGTTAGTTTTAGTTGCGATGCAAGATCCGAAGTGTCTGATCTTTGCTTTTGGAGCT
This sequence comes from Triticum urartu, assembly GCF_003073215.2. Classification (NCBI taxonomy): domain Eukaryota; kingdom Viridiplantae; phylum Streptophyta; class Magnoliopsida; order Poales; family Poaceae; genus Triticum; species Triticum urartu. Next base: position 107,375,957 of record NC_053027.1, read on the forward strand.
ATATTTGTATATGATCTGTGAATCATTGAGATGCATTAACAGTTACCTATTTCTGTTCGCTCAGTGTTTACAAGTTACTGATCGATCACTAGCTAGCCTACAAATGCGCTCATGGCAGTTTTATTTGCGACACAAGATGCGAAGTGGCAGTTTTTTGAATAAAAATGCCTACCTCTGAAGAAACTGACAAGCTACACTATCGATCCTACATGGATAAAAATGCCTACCTCTGAAGAAGTTTAAGCCTAATTAATTCCGTGAGCAAAGCAGCAAGACCAAGGCATGTGTCAATAATTAACGGCATGCAGAAGTTTAAGCCTAATTAATTCCTGCGATTTAAGTGGCTGCATGCGTGCCCTCGGCTCCGACTCATTGCATGCTGCTTCGCGTACTGCCTGCGAACGATTCTGAGTGCCTGCATGCAGCCGGCCGTAATTAAGGCAGCTAACTGATGCGAAAAAAGATATGCTTTAATTGTTGCGGGCTTTTTAAATCCATGGAATCATTATTGACAAGGAGGGAGATGATTCGAGTGCACTCGTTTGGCCGCCATGCCGGCGTGTAACCCAGACGGGACGAGATGGCACAGTCATAATTTCAGTTTCTCTAGTTTTCCACGGCAAGCTGGCGCGCTAAGCCATTATGCATTGAATTCCGATGACCGTCGCGCTACCTTCCGCCTATAAGTACTGCTTCCCGGCCTTCTCCGATGCCAGTGTGACCCAACTCGCCATATCCTCATAAGCCCCCACCGGCCCGACGTCGCTCGCCACGTCCGCCATGCCCCCGCCCGTCCGCGGTAGGCGACGCCGGAGGAGGTCACCGCCGGAACTAGTGTTCAGGTTTTCACTGGAAGGCAGACGGAAGGAGGAGGCATTCTATCTGTCTTTGGATGGCAATGCGGAGATCGAGGAGTTGTTGGAGCGCGACCGCATGGCGGAGGAGCAGGAGTTGTTGGAGCGCGACCGCCTGGCGGAGGAGCAGCATATCGCCGATTTGCGCCGCCAGCGGGACATGGAGCAGCAGCGCACCGACGCTCTGAGTCGCGAGCAGAGCGCCCGCAACTGGGCCGACTACGTGGAGGCCGGCACCCGGCAAATAGCCCTGGAGGCTGTCGGGCACGCACACGTTCGCGACGCCATTTTCACTACCAGCTCGTCAAGTGGGTTTCCCTCTTGGAAGCCGAAGCTTCGGTGGACCACGTCGGCATGGAAAGGGCCAACGCGCGCGAGCAACGCGCCCTATTGCACCTCTTGCAAGTCCGAGGCGAGGCGCACGACGCCGGTGCCGGCGTTTAGCGTGTACCACAGATGGCGGCCGGCATCGTCTAATTAGCTAAGAGTAAGTCAGTACTTGTACGCTACTAGAGTATTAGTGGGAGTAGATAGTTAACTTGGCTATGATGGTTGTCAACGTGGAAGTTCAGTACTCTATATGTGGATCAGGCATGTTACTTTGCTCTGAATGTTGAACTTTCCATTTGAACGTATGGAATGGGCTGTTATTTTTTTAAATGAGTTGTATTTGTCCTCCACGGGTTTAGAGGCTGACTTGTGGGCCTAGCAAGTTGACGCGTGCACAATCAGAAGATGATTGTACGTGGAGAGGATGACAGCAGGGACCCGCCAAGGTCATGACAGTACGCAAGCAAGTGCCTCCTTATTTCAAGCCAATAAAAAATGGCTCCTCCTAGTGGATTTCTGACATCTGGGTCGCATGCCATTGTCAACGTAGTCAATAAACGAGAGAATTGCACAACGAGCGGCTGAAACCAGGGACCCAGCAGCTCGCCCAGTTATTTTTGTTTTGGGTTAATTTGATAAAATGCCATTTCTAGTGGCATTTTTCAAAGTCTAGAGTGGCATTTTTCAAAGTTTGCAAACTGCAGTGGCGTTTTTCAAAGTTTGCAAAAATTGCAGTGGCATTTTTCAAAGTTTGGAAATTGCAATGGCATTTTTATGAATCGCCATAATTGGAGTGGCATTTATCTAATTTGTTTTTGAGACGGAAGCAGGGTGTCAACTGGGCTGTGCGGGACACTCTGGCCTATCTAGACAGCCTTTTCTTTTATGTTTATCACAGACCAGCCCAATAGTTTTTTTTCTTTCTGAAAATGGCTAGCCCAGTTTTTTGTGATTTGTCAAGTAAGTCGCTTTATCAGGCCTGTTGGGCTGCAAATCTTTCAAGACAAGGAGAGCTTCATTCAGCTGGCCGAGAAAATGGCCTATCAGTAATGAGAAATGGGCTGTACATTTTTAAAACACATCAAACCGGCAATTAGTTTTAAATATCCTTTTTTCATTTCGAGATTTTAAATTGCATTGATTATTATGCATGGACAATTTATTGGATTTTATATTGATATACATTTATTTTTTAAATTAGTCTGAATGTGACTCGAAATTTCGGGATTAAAAACAGTTCAGACCGCACCGACATATGCAAAATTTCGTATAATTTTTTAACCGTGGCCACAATATGGGCTGTAATGCTAACAAAAAGAATATGGGCTCCAAAAAACTCGTAATAATTAGCAAATGGGCTGTAAATTATTTGAAATAATGGCAGATGGGCTGTATGCTGTTTTCCACAGATTCGAGGCTTTCCGCAGATGGCCTGTATACTGTTGGATGTCCATCCAACGGCCGTCGTGCTTCTTCAATCTCTGCTCTTCCTGCTCCAGCCGCTCAAACAAGCGCCGACGGGACTGCCCGCTCCCTCCTCCCCGCGGTCGGTTGTGCTGCCGCGCAGGCCTCACTGCCCCACCATACTCCCATCGCTGGCCTAGCCATCCCTCTACTCACCCACACCTGCTGTTATTCTCCGGCGACGGCAGACGAACCAGTAAACCCTCGTACAGTCATACTCTGCTCCGCGTGGGAAACAAAAACAACTGCCGAGTCTTCCCTGCCTCCGTGTCGTTCCCTTCCTAGGCCTTGCCGTCGTCCACCGCCCTGGTGCTCTCGGTGTGGCGTGGTCAACGTGGTCAACGATTGACATGCATCTGAAGTGGACTGTATGTGGAGAGGCTGACAGCTGGGTCCACGGCCACACGCAAGGAAATGCCTCCTTATTACGCGCAAAATAATGATTCCTCCACCTGACATCTGGGACCCACCGAAAGGGCCTCTGTATTTCACGAAAAAACATTACTGCCGCTGACAGCTCGGACCCACCAGCTATATCTTCGCACGCAAGGAAGTGCCTCCTTATTACGCACAAAAAATGAATACTCCCCCTGCTAGCTGGGACCCAGTATAGTGGGCCTACTAAGTTGACGGGGACGAAGGGCTTTGTCAACTTAGTCAATATGCACGATTCTAGCTCGACTGGCCGTACGATGTCCATCCAACGGCCGTAGTGCTTCTTCAACCTCTGGTCTTCTTGCTCCAGCCGCCCAAAGTAGCGCCGGTCGTGCCGCCTGCTCCTGCCTCCCGTGGCCAGTTGTGCTGCTGCGAAGGCCTCACCGCCCCCATACTACTCCCACCGCTGGCCAGGCCATCCCTCCACTCCACTCACCCACACCCCCTGTTATTCTGCAGCGACGGCAGCGCGGCCGAACCAGTGAACCCTCGTACTCCTCTCCGCATGGGCATCCACTGCCGCGTCTTCCCCGGCCCCGCGTCTTCCCCGGCCCCGCGTCGTCCCCTTCCTAGGCCTCACCATCGTCCACCGCCGTGGTGCTCTCAGCGCGGCGTGGTCAATGTGGTCAACGACCAAATTCCATCGGAAGAATACTGTACGTGGAGAGGCTGACAGCTGGCTCCATGGCAGCCGCAAGGAAGTGCCTCCTAATTACGCGGAAAATAATTATTCCTCCACCTGACAGCAGGGACCCACCGGACGCCCACCAGTATTTCGCGAAAAAAACGTTTGCCCCTGACTGCTGGGACCCACCCGAGGGCCACCGTATTTCACAAAAAAACGTTCCCCCTGCTGTCAGCTTGGACCCACAGGAAGTGCCTCCTTATTACGCACAAAAAAATGAATACCCCCTGCTAGCTGGGACCCACCTTGGCGGGAGGCTGACTTGTGGGCCTACTAAGTTGACGGGGACGGAGGGCTTTGTCAACTTATTCAATATAAACGATTCTAGCTCCAGTGACCGTACGATGTCCATCCAACGGCCGTAGTGCTTCTTCAACCTCTAGTCTTCTTGCTCCAGCCACCCAAAGCAGCGCCGGTCGTGCCGCATGCTCCTGCCTCCCGTGGCCGGCTGTGCTGCCGTGGAGGCCTCACCGCCCCCTACTATTCCCACCGCTAGCCAGGCCCTGCGGCGACGGCAGCCTCACACCGCGGCTGAACCAGTGAACCCTCGTACTCCTCTCTGCATGGGCTTCCACTGTCGCGTCTTCCCCGGCTCCCCGTCGTCCCCTTCCTAGGCCTCGCCGTCGTCCACCGCCCTGGTGCTCTCGGCGCGGCGTGGTCAACGTGGTCAAGGAACGACTTCCATCGGACGTGGACTGTACGTGGAGAGGCTGACAGCTGGGTCCACTGCCGTAGCAAGGAGGTGCCTCCTTATTACGCAGAAAATAATGATTCCTCCACCTGACAGCTGGGACCCACCGGACGGGCCACTGTATTTCATGAAAAAAAACATTTCCCCCTGACTGCTGGGACCCACCAGCTACATCTTCGCATGCAAGGAAGTGCATCCAGGAAAAAAAATGATTCGCCCCCTGACTGCTAGGACCCAACAGCTACATCTTCACAGGCAAGGAAGTGCCTGACAGTCGGGACCCACCTGGTCGAAGCGTACGTAGCGTTGTCATTCTGGTCGCGAACGTGTACGTACATATATACTGGTGGATGTAGAGGCGCGCACGTGTCGTAGTAGAGGCGCGTACGTGTCGTAGTAGAGGCGCGCACGTAACATGTACACGTACGTACATCGGCTAGGGTGCAAGAAAGAAAATACGGCCACGTATGTGTACATACGGGCGGGGTCTCGAACGCCTACTCGCGCATGCGTACGGCCAGGGCTCGTGTACATGGCTGGGTCAGAACAGAGAAACAACGTCGTCGTCGTGTTCATGGGGAGGCAACGGAATGCGTCGTGTTCATGGGGAGGCAACGGAAAGCTCGTGTTCATCGGGAGGCAACGGAACGCGTGGGAGCCAACCGGCTGGGTCGGAACGGAATGTAACGCCCCGGATGTAACTTTCCCAATTTGTACTCCAACTCTTGTCGTTTCCGGCGTTAAGTTATATTTATTTCTCGGGTTCGGGTCTTTGTCTCCGTGTGTTGTTTTCGTTTTCATGCATCTCATATCATGTCATCATGTGCATTGCATTTGCATACGTGTTCGTCTCATGCATTCGAGCATTTTCCCCGTTGTCCGTTTTGCATTCCGGCCCTTCGTTCTCCTCCGATGGCCATTTCTAGCTTTCTTTCGTGTGTGGGGATTAAACATTTCCGGATTGGACCGAGACTTGCCAAGCGGCCTTGGTTTACTACCGCTAGACCGCCTGTCAAGTTTCGTATCATTTGGACTTCGTTTGATACTCCAACGGTTAACCGAGGGACCGAAAAGGCCTCGTGTGTGTTGCAGCCCAACACCCCTCCATTTTGGCCCAAAACCCACCAAATTTTGCTCCATGTCCTAGAGTGTTTGATCACGATCGCGTGGCCGAAAACCGCACCTCATTTGGACTCTCCTAGCTCCACTTATGCCTATAAATAGACACCCCCCGATTTCGGATCTCTCCCTCTTCCCGAAACCCTAAAAATCCCCCGCCACCGACGGACACGTCCGCCGCCTAACCGGACGCGTCCGCCCCGCCGCGCCCGGCCACTCAGGCGCTGCCACGTGGCGCCGCCGCTCTCCTCCCGCCGCCGGCCCGCAAGCCCACGCGGGGCCCTCCACAGCCCGCGCCCCGCGCCTCCTCCCCGCCGCCCGCGCGCCGCCCGGCTCGCCCGCGCCGCCTGCCGCGCCGGCCGCCGTGTCCCTCGCCGGTGACGGCGACCGCCCGCGCCGCTCCGGCGGGCCACCGCCGCCATCCGCCCCGCCAGCGCCGCCGCACCTCGCCGCGGCCACCCCACGGCGCCGCCCCGAGCTTCCCCACGTCCGGCCCCCTCCTCTCCAATCACTGGCGAGCTCCAAGTCCGGAAGCTAAAGTAACTCCGGCGGCCTCGGTTCCCGTGCCTGATCTGGATCTCAGATCCAGATTCGAATCGGTTGACTTTTTCTCCTCCTAACCCTAATTTTTATGCCTACTTTGACCGCCCGTAACTTTTCATCCGTAACTCCGATTTGGACATATAATATATTAAAATCTTCGCCTCGACGAGTACATCATTTCATTCCATTGCATCATTTTCATTTGAGCTCATCTTAATGCCCGAAATGCTGTTAGAAGGAGGCTTCGTGAGTTAATTGTCAGATCTGCTAGTTCATCTTAGACTTTTGTCATTTTTGCCATGATTATTGTGTACATGCTATGCCTGTGAGTCCTTCATATGTTTTGTTAAGCATTTTGTCTTCTTTCCAGAGGTGCAACCCATGCATTTTTAGGATGTGTGTGGTGACTTGTGCAAGCTTGCAAAGTGAGGCACCCGGGAAATCTGTTTTCAGAGACTTAGTAGTTTTCACTAAGTCTGGGATTATTTAGTTCATGATGCCATATATTCAGCTTGTTTCCTAGTGATCCGTGCCTCTTTTGAGGATGATCAGTAAAGGAGTTTTGTTAATAATGTTATGCTCTATCCATCTATGTCTTTGTTTGCAATTATGGAGCACCCTAGCTCGAGTCAATCGAGCTCTACTTTTGCTTCGTGGTGAATCTGGGCAGATCGTCAACTCGTTTGCGATTTTGCCGGCGTTGTTGTAGTTGATCCGTGCATGCTATGCCATTGTTCTTGCCATTTCTAGCTTGTATTTTGTGCCTTATTAATGGATGTATGCCTGCCTTGCCATGACTTGCACCGTGGTGAGTGCATCGAGCTCGTTTACATGCCTTCGTGAGTTATATTTCAGCATGTCTCAGTTTTCACTAAGTCTGAAAAGTGATTGTGTTTTAGCTATGTTCGTGTGCTCGTTTATATATTTTTTGATCCCTTTTGGCCCCAGGTCAATTTGGGTCTTTCGTTAAGCTTGTTGAGTAGCTCCATGCCATGTTCTTATTTATCCTAATCAGGTCTTGTTTCATGTTGTTTTGCTGCTCCGAAGAGGGCTTCATGATCTGAAATTTCAGACAAGTGTTAATTTCACTAAGTCTGGAATCTGTTTTGCATTTGCGTTTTTGCCATGCTTGTTTGAACCTCATAATGGATGAATTGGCCGTGGCCCAGTGCTAGTCTTTTGTTAAGCATCTTGTGTGCATCCCTGCCATGTATTTTGTTGTCATGTTTGGTGGCTGTAGCATGTTCATCTCATTGCATTTAGATGCCTACTTGCTGTAAATCGCAGACCGGTGTCATTCTTGTGAGGATACAGTCAACTCTGACAACTGTGCAGGCAAGATGATCATACCCTCGAAATCACTACTATCTTTGCTATGCTAGTTTTCTCGCTCTTGCTATGCCAATGCTATGATGCCTATCATTTGCTTGTCAGCCTCCCAATTGCCATGTCAACCTCTAACCCACCTTGTCCTAGCAAACCGTTGATTGGCTATGTTACCGCTTTGCCCAGCCCCTCTTATAGCGTTGCTAGTTGCAGGTGAAGATTGGAGCCGTTCCTTGTTGGGACATTTAATTACTTGTTGGGATATCATTATATTGCTATGTTATGTTCTTGCATCTATATACTTGGTAAAGGGTGGAAGGCTTGGCCTCTCGCCTAGTGTTTTGTTCCACTCTTGCCGCCCTAGTTTCCGTCATATCGGTGTTATGTTCCTGGATTTTGCGTTCCTTACGCGGTTGGGTTATAATGGGAACCCCTTGATAGTTCGCCTTGATTAAAGCTTTTCCAGCAATGCCCAACATTGGTCTTACCATTTGCCACCTAGCCTTTTCTTTCCCTTGGGTTCTGCAGACTCAAGGGTCATCTTATTTTACTCCCCCCGGGCCAGTGCTCCTCTGAGTGTTGGTCCAACCTAGAGCACCGTGCGGGGCCGTCCCTCGGCAACTTGGGTTACGTTGGCTCCCGTACGCTTAGCTTATCCGGTGTGCCCTGAGAACGAGATATGTGCAGCTCCTATCAGGATTTGTCGGCACAGCGGGTGGTGTTGCTGGTCTTGTTTTAACCTGTCGAATTGTCTTGTTGTACCGGGTTACCGAGTTTGATCGGTGTGTCTCGGGTGGAGGTCTATTCCTTCGTTGACCGTGAGAGCTTGTCATGGGCTAAGTTGGGACTCCCCTGCAGGGATTGAACTTTTGAAAGCCGTGCCCGCGGTTATGGGCAGATGGGAATTTGTTAATGCCCAGTTGTAGATAACTTGAACCTTAATTAATTAAAATGAATCAACTGAGTGTGCTACCATGATGGCCTCTTCTCGGCGGAGTCCGGGAGGTGGACACGATGTTGGAGTTATGCTTGCGCAGGTTGTTCCTCTAGATTCTCGCTCGTGCTTTGCCTCCTCTTCTCGCTCTCTTTTGCATATAAGTTAGCCACCACATATGCTAGTCGCTTGCTGCAGCTCCACATATATTTACCTATCCTTCCTATAAGCTTAAATAGTCTTGATCGCGAGGGTGCGAGATTGCTGAGTCCCTGTGGCTCACAGATACTATAACTCCAGATGCAGGTCCAGGCGATTCCGCTCCAGGTGACGAGTACGAGCTCGAGTGGGAGTTCGACGAGGACTCTCAGCGTTATTATGTTTCCTTTCCCGATGATCAGTAGTGGTGCCTAGTTGGGGTTTGATTCAGGGCCTTGTCGCATGTTGGGTTTTCTTCTATTTTGGCGCCGTAGTCGGGCCATGAGTGTTTGCATGATGGATGTTATTTATGTACTCTGATGTGACGTGGCGAGTGTAAGCCAACTATGTATCTTCCCCTTTTTATCATATATTACATGGGATGTTGTGATGATTTCCTAACTTGCGACATTGCTTTCAATGCGGTTATATCTCTAAGTCGTGCCTCGACACGTGGGAGCTATATCCGCATCGAGGGCGTTACAAGTTGGTAATCAGAGCCAGGCCCGACCTTAGGAGCCCCATTGCTTGATCGCTTTTAGCAGCCGAGTTGTGTCTAGAAAAATGTTTTGAGTGTTTTAGGAATTATATATCGGAGAGTTTAGGAATTCTTTTTACTTCCCAGTCTCCTCATCGCTCTGGTAAGGCATCCTGACGTAGAGTTTTGACTCTTCTCTTCTCAAATTTCACTAAAAAAAATTTTAGGATCACGCGAGTATCTTGGATTTGTTCCGATGGCTTATGATGAGAATACTGTCTTGGTGCCTCCTGTCAGGGGTTTAGTGGAAGTGTCCCGGGGAGTTGAGCTCTGAGGTGTTGTCATCATAATTTTATCGTTGCAATTCTGGAATACTTGAGATATGTTCGCCGACATCGAAAATCTCTTTTATGCAGTTCGTTGGTGAGATAACCTCGACGCCACCCAGTACTGGGGCGGGAGTTCAGGAGTATCGCCATAACTTGTATAACGGATGCTTTTCGAAGGTTGAGGTAGATGGTTTCCGAAGTTTTCTTGGTTATGTGTTGAAGGATGGATACAGCTGGATGTAGGATTTGCTAGTTTGGGTGAGATATTATGCTTCCCCTGTATCCCCAACACCTGATTGCATAACCGGAAAGGTTCGGGAGTTTCATAGGTGGGAATTCTAGTAGCTCTAGTTCTTCTTCCACGGATATTGGTTTGAGATTGGGATTTCTTACCGATTATTCGTTCTTGATCCGTACCTTGTTGATTTATTTCTCTACCTTAATTCTACATGGCTTCTCAATTTATGGATATGTGACCATTTGAAGAGGAATGCATTCGTTCATTTTGTTCGGATGTGAAGACTATATATGTTGCAATTTTCATTCCGTTGGATTCAGCTTCAATATTTATCTGTCAATGTGCTAACGGTGGTCAACCTCTTCAGGATGGCTCCCGCTAAGAGCACCAGTCAGAACCAGAATCAAGATCCGCCACCACCTCCACCTCCTCCAGAGGCATGGCAAGCTGTCATGGCCACAACCAATGCAAACACTCAGCTGATCATGCAAATTCTTCAAGAGCGCAATCAAGGCAGTCAAGGGAATCAAGGTAGTAATCAGAGTCACTTTGCTACACTCAACCAGTTCCTTGCTAATGGGCCAAAGACTTTCAGCAATTGTGTTGAGGCAACCGATGCTGACGATTGGCTTGTGGATCTGTGTAAGCATTTCGAGTGCAGCAACGTCAGGCCTGAGGACTTTGTGAAGTTCGCTTCCTTCCAACTCAAAGATCAAGCTGCAGAATGGTTCCAGCAGTACAAGGATTCCAGAGGTGGACGTGTTATCACTTGGGATGATTTCCGTCGAGATTTCCGAGCTCATCATATTCCACAGAGCATGGTTGAAAGCAAGCGTGAGGAATTCCGCAATCTGAAGCAAGGCTCTTTGTCTGTCTATGACTACAACAAATTGTTCCAGAAGCTTGCCCGCTTTGCCAAGCAGGACGTGCCTGATGAGAAGAGCATGATATATCAGTTCAGGGGTGGTCTCAGAGAAGATATTCAGCTCGCTCTTGTCCTCTTCGAGCCCTTGAGATACGATGAGTTCTACAACATGGCACTGAAGCAAGAGGCTGCTCAGTTGAGGTGTGATGCTTCCAGGAAGCGAGTCAGAGATGTTACTCCTTCTTCCTCTACTCAAGTGGCCAAACAGCAGAAGTTTTGGCTTCCTCCTCCTCCGTTCCGTCAGCCGTATCAGCAGAAGAGCAAAGGTGGCAGTGGTTCTTCCCACCCACCCAACCCAGGCTTTCAGAACAAGACTTCGTCTCAAGCTCCAAGATCGAGTGCTCCGTATCACCGTCCGCTTTCAGAGGTCACGTGCAACAAGTGCCAACAGAAGGGTCACTATGCCAACAAGTGTTTCAACTAGAGGCGTCTTCCTCCTCCTCCTCCTGTCAGATCGGCAAGTACAGCTGTGGTCAAGCATAACCCCAAGCATACCAAGGTGAATTTGATGAATGCAGCTGAGGCAGAGGACTCATCAGATGTGATCATGGGTAACTTTCTGGTTAACTCTTTTCCAGCAAAAGTTCTTTTTGACTCTGGTGCATCGCATTGTTTCATGTCAAGATCATTTGTTTCCAAGCATGACTTCGTTTCACAAATGTTGGGTAAACCTATGGGAGTGGTTTCTCCGGCTAAGTCTATGAGGGCTACTTCAATAGTTCCGGATGTTTCTATCATGATGGGTGATTTCAAGTTTCTAGCTTCTCCAATGATTCTTGGCAACTCGGATATTGATCTTATTCTCGGGATGGATTGGCTTTCTAAGCACAAGGCTCAGCTTGATTGTGCAGCCAGACAGATTCAATTGATTCATTCGTCTGAGGATGTAATTGTTTTTGCCGCTCGGGATGATACTATCCGTCTGTTTTCTCTCAATGAGAAGGGTGAATTGGACGCTATTTAGCAAATTCCAGTCGTTTGCGAATATCAAGACGTCTTTCCAGAAGAGCTCCCAGGAATGCCTCCGCACCGGCCAGTTGAATTCATTATTGAACTTGAGCCTGGCACGGAACCTGTGTGCAAACGTCCTTACAAGCTCGGACCTGAAGAGTTGAAGGAGCTGAAGAAGCAACTCGATGAGCAAGAAAGAATGGGTCTCATCCGGCCTAGTACTTCTCCGTGGGGTTGTGGTGTTCTTTTTGTGAAGAAGAAGGATGGAACGGACCGACTTTGTGTTGATTACCGTCCAGTGAACAAGAAGACCATCAAGAACAAATACCCACTTCCCAACATCAATGAGCTGTTCGAACAACTCAAAGGCGCCCAAGTATTCTCCAAGCTTGATCTCCGTATGGGTTATCACCAGATTCGCATTCGTGAAGAAGATATTCCCAAGACAGCATTCAGAACAAGCTTGAGTATTCTATAGTCTCACCTAAATAGCTTGGCGTAATCTTTTGGCCTCGCCAACGCTCCTCCGACGTTCTCTCGCATGATGAACTTCATCTTCAACGCCTACACCAATGACTTCGTTTTGGTCTATCTCGATGACATTCTGGTTTTCTCGAAGAACAAGGAAGATCATGCCAAGCACTTGCGTTTGGTTCTCGATAAGCTCAGAGAACATCAGTTCTACGCCAAGTTCTCCAAGTGTGAATTTTGGCTCGATGAGGTTCTTTATCTTGGTCATATCATCTCTGCCAAGGGCATTTCCGTGAATCCCGAGAAGGTATCCGCAATTGTGAATTGGGAACCTCCTCAGAATGTGAAGCAACTCCGCAGTTTTCTCGGTCTCGCAAGCTATTGCTGAAGATTCGTTGAAAAATTTTCTAAGATCGCGAAGCCTCTCTCTAATCTTCTCCAGAAGCACGTCAAGTACGTTTGGTCTCCGGAGTGTGACATTGCTTTCAACACTTTGAAAGAGAAGTTGATCACTGCTCCAGTTCTGACTCTGCCTGATGAATCCAAGCCGTACGAGGTCTTTTGTGATGCCTCTCTCCAAGGTCTTGGCGCAGTATTGATGCAAGAGAAGAAAGTTGTTGCTTATACATCTCGCCAGTTGAAGCCTCATGAGAAGAACTACCCCACTCATGATCTCGAGTTGGCGGCAGTTGTGCATGCTCTTTTGACTTGGAGACATCTTCTATTGGGAAGAAAAGTGGACATTTTCACCGATCACAAGAGTCTCAAGTACATCTTCACTCAGCCTAATCTCAACCTAAGGCAAACTCAATGGGTCGAAATGATTCAAGAGTATAATCCGAGTATCGAGTATACTCCAGGCAAGGCCAATGTGATTGCTGACGCTTTGAGCAGAAAGGCCTACTGCAACAGTCTGATTCTCAAGCCTTATCAACCCGAGCTTTGTGAAGCTTTCTGCAAACTTAATCTGCAAGTTGTTCCTCAAGGTTTCCTCGCCAACCTTCAAGTCTCTCCTACCTTAGAAGACCAGATTCGCCAAGCCCAGCTTCTTGATGCTATGGTGAAAAAGGTGAAGATTGGGATTGCCAAGAGTCAGTCCAAGTACAAGTGCTACCGCCTTGATGACAAGGGCACTCTCTTCTTCGAGGATCGTATTGTTGTGCCCAAAGGTGAACTTCGTAAAGTGATCATGAACGAGGCTCACAATTCTCTCCTCTCCATCCACCCGGGGAGCGTGAAGATGTATCAGGACCTTAAGCAAGCTTATTGGTGGACTCGAATGAAGCGCGAGATCGCTCAATTCGTGAATGAATGTGATGTCTGCAGAAGAGTGAAGGCAGAACACCAAAGGCCAGCTGGTCTCCTCGAACCTCTTGCCATTCCAGAATGGAAATTTGACCACATTGAAATGGACTTCGTGACTGGGTTTCCAAAGTCCAAGCGTGGCAATGATGCTATATTCGTTGTCATCGATAAGCTCACCAAAGTGGCTCACTTTCTGCCTATCAAAGAGTCGATCACTGCAGCTCAATTGGCGGAACTCTATACCTCTCGCATTGTCTCTCTGCATGGTATTCCTCAAGTGATATCTTCAGACCGTGGCAGCATCTTTACCTCCAAGTTTTGGGATTCTTTCCAGAAGGCCATGGGCACCAACATCCGCTTCAGCACTGCTTTCCATCCTCAAACAAGCGGTCAAGTCGAGCGTGTCAACCAGATTCTTGAAGATATGCTCAGGGCTTGTGTGATCTCCTTCGGCATGAAGTGGGAGGATTGTCTTCCTTATGCTGAATTCTCCTACAATAACAGTTTTCAAGCAAGTTCGGGCAAGGCCCCATTTGAAATTCTGTATGGCAGGAAGTGCCCTACCCCTCTCAACTGGTCTGAAACCGGTGAACATCAGCTTTTGGGTAATGACTTAATCACAGAAGCAGAAGAAATGTGAAAAGTCATTCGTGATAACCTCAAAGCAGCCCAATCCCGCCAGAAGAGCTACTATGATAGTAAGCACCGTGATTTGGCTTTCGAGATCGGAGATCATGTTTACCTCCGTGTCTCTCCTATGAAAGGTACTCGTCGCTTCGGTATCAAAGGGAAGCTTGCCCCTAGATACACGGGAACTTTCAAGATTGTCAGCAAGAGAGGCGACCTCGCCTATCAACTCGAGCTTCCTTCAAACTTTGCAAATGTTCATGACGTGTTCCATGTCTCTCAGCTTTGAAAGTGCTTCAAGACTCCTGACCGCACAGTCAACTTCGAGGACATTGAGCTCCAAGAAGATCTCTCCTATCGTGAGCACCCAGTTGCTATTCTTGAAGAGACTGAACGCAAGACTCGCAACAAGTCAATCAAATTTCTCAAAGTCAAGTGGTCACACCATTCCGACCGTGAAGCTACCTGGGAACGCGAGGATCACCTCCGTTCTGAGTACCCGGAGTTCTTTCAGTCCTAGATCTTGGGACGAGATCTTTTCATAGTGGTGGAGTTTTGTAACGCCCCGGATGTAACTTTCCCAATTTGTACTCCAACTCTTGTCGTTTTAGGCATTAAGTTATATTTATTTCTTGGGTTCGGGTCTTTGTCTCCGTGTGTTGTTTTCGTTTTCATGCATCTCATATCATGTCATCATGTGCATTGCATTTGCATACGTGTTTGTCTCATGCATTCGAGCATTTTCCCCGTTGTCCGTTTTGCATTCCGGCCCTTCGTTCTCCTCCGATGGCCATTTCTAGCTTTCTTTCGTGTGTGGTGATTAAATATTTTCGGATTGGACCGAGACTTGCCAAGCGGCCTTGGTTTACTACCGCTAGACCGCCTGTCAAGTTTCGTATCATTTGGACTTCGTTTGATATTCCAACGGTTAACCGAGGGACCGAAAAGGCCTCGTATGTGTTGCAGCCCAACACCCCTCCATTTTGGCCCAAAACCCACCAAACCCTGCTCCATGTCCTAGAGCGTTCGATCACGATCGCGTGGCCGAAAACCGCACCTCATTTGGACTCTCCTAGCTCCACTTATGCCTATAAATAGACACCCCCCGATTTCGGATCTCTCCCTCTTCCCGAAACCCTAAAAATCCCCCACCACCGACGGACACGTCCGCCGCCTAACCGGACGCGTCCGCCCCGCCGCGCCCGGCCACTCAGGTGCTGCCACGTGGCACCGCCGCTCTCCTCCGCCGCCGGCCCGCAAGCCCACGCGGGGCCCTCCACAGCCCGCGCCCCACGCCTCCTCCCCGCCGCCCGCGCGCCGCCCGGCTCGCCCGCGCCTGCCGCGCCGGCCGCCGCGTCCCTCGCCGGCGACGGCGACCGCCCGCGCCGCTCCGGCGGGCCGCCGCCGCCATCCGCCCCGCCGGCGCCGCCGTACCTTGCCGCGGCCACCCCACGGCGCCGCCCCGAGCTTCCCCACGTCCGGCCCCCTCCTCTCCAATCTCCGGCGAGCTCCAAGTCCGGCAGCTACAGTAACTCCGGCGGCCTCGGTTCCCGTGCCCGATCTGGATCTTAGATCCAGATTCGAATCGGTTGACTTTTTCTCCTCCTAACCCTAATTTTTATGCCTACTTTGACCGCCCGTAACTTTGCATCCGTAGCTCCGATTTGGACATATAATATATCAAAATGTTCGTCTCGACGAGTACATCATTTCATTCCATTGCATCATTTTAATTTGAGCTCATTTTGTTGCCCGAAATGCTGTTAGAAGGAGGCTTCATGAGTTAATTGTCAGATCTGCTAGTTCATCTTAGACTTTTGTCATTTTTGCCATGATTATTGTGTACATGCTATGCCTGTGAGTCCTTCATATGTTTTGTTAAGCATTTTGTCTTCTTTCCATAGGTGCAACCTATGCATTTTTAGGATGTGTGTGGTGACTTGTGCAAGCTTGCAAAGTGAGGCACCCGGGAAATCTGTTTTCAGAGACTTAGTAGTTTTCACTAAGTCTGGGATTATTTAGTTCATGATGCCATATGTTCTGCTTGTTTCCTAGTGATACGTGCCTCTTTTGAGGATGATCAGTAAAGGAGTTTTGTTAATCATGTTATGCTCTATCCATCCATGTCTTGTTTTGCAATTATGGAGCAACCTAGCTCGAGTCAATCGAGCTCTACTTTTGCTTCATGGTGAATCTGGCCAGATCGTCAACTCGTTTGCGATTTTGCCGGCGTTGTTGTAGTTGATCCGTGCATGCTATGCCATTGTTCTTGCCATTTCTAGCTTTTATTTTGTGCCTTATTAATGGATGTATGCCTGCCTTGCCATGACTTGCACCGTGGTGAGTGCATCGAGCTCGTTTACATGCCTTCGTGAGTTATATTTCAGCATGTCTCAGTTTTCACTAAGTCTGAAAAGTGATTGTGTTTTAGCTATGTTCGTGTGCTCGTTTATATATTTTGTGATCCCTTTTGGCCCCAGGTCAATTTGGGTCTTTCGTTAAGCTTGTTGAGTAGCTCCATGCCATGTTCTTATTTATCCTAATAAGGTCTTGTTTCATGTTGTTTTGCTGCTTCGAAGAGGGCTTTGTGATCTGAAATTTCAGACAAGTGTTAATTTCACTAAGTCTGGAATCTGTTTTGCATTTGCGTTTTTGCCATGCTTGTTTGAACCTCATAATGGATGAATTGGCCATGACCCAGTGCTAGTCTTTTGTTAAGCATCTTGTGTGAATCCCTGCCATGTATTTTGTTGTCATGTTTGGTGGCTGTAGCATGTTCATCTCATTGCATTTAGATGCCTACTTGCTGTAAATCGCAGACTGGTGTCATATCTTTAAACGCTTGCCATTTCCAAACCGTAACTCCGATTCCAATGATCTTCATATCGTTTTCAAGAGATTTCATCTCATCTTTCCAGTGGAACCCTTGGAATTCCAAGTTGAGGCCAGGTCCATGCATTTCCTGTCATATCTTGCATTTTGCATCCCGCATCGCATCCCGCATAGCATATCATCATTTCATCTTATTGCTTGGTCTTGCACATGGTTGATTGTATCCTTGTTGCTTGTTTGTCTTGTTGGGTAGAGCCGGGAGACGAGTTCGCTACCGAGGAGCCCGTTGAGTTTGCTTGTGAGGATCCAGTCAACTCTGACAACTGTGCAGGCAAGATGATCATACCCTCGAAATCACTACTATCTTTGCTATGCTAGTTTGCTCGCTCTTGCTATGCCAATGCTACGATGCCTACCATTTGCTTGTCAGCCTCCCAATTGCCATGTCAACCTCTAACCCACCTTGTCCTAGCAAACCATTGATTGGCTATGTTACTGCTTTGCCCAGCCCCTCTTATAGCGTTGCTAGTTGCAGGTGAAGATTGGAGCCGTTCCTTGTTGGGACATTTAATTACTTGTTGGGATATCATTATATTGCTATGTTATCTTCTTGCATCTATATACTTGGTAAAGGGTGGAAGGCTTGGCCTCTCGCCTAGTGTTTTGTTCCACTCTTGCCGCCCTAGTTTCCGTCATATCGGTGTTATGTTCCCGGATTTTGCGTTCCTTACGCGGTTGGGTTATAATGGGAACCCCTTGATAGTTCGCCTTGATTAAAGCTTTTCCAGCAATGCCCAACATTGGTCTTACCATTTGCCACCTAGCCTTTTCTTTCCCTTGGGTTCTGCAGACTCAAGGGTCATCTTATTTTACTCCCCCCGGGCCAGTGCTCCTCTGAGTGTTGGTCCAACCTAGAGCACCGTGCGGGGCCGTCCCTCGGCAACTTGGGTTACGTTGGCTCCCGTACGCTTAGCTTATCTGGTGTGCCCTGAGAACGAGATATGTGCAGCTCCTATCGGGATTTGTCGGCACAGCGGGTGGTGTTGCTGGTCTTGTTTTAACATGTCGAATTGTCTTGTTGTACCGGGTTACCGAGTCTGATCGGTGTGTCTCGGGTGGAGGTCTATTCCTCCGTTGACCGTGAGAGCTTGTCATGGGCTAAGTTGGGACTCCCCTGCAGGGATTGAACTTTCGAAAGCCGTGCCCGCGGTTATGGGCAGATGGGAATTTGTTAATGTCTGGTTGTAGATAACTTGAACCTTAATTAATTAAAATGAATCAACTGAGTGTGTTACCGTGATGGCCTCTTCTCGGCGGAGTCCGGGAGGTGGACACGGTGTTGGAGTTATGCTTGCGCAGGTTGTTCCTCTAGATTCTCGCTCGTGCTTTTCCTCCTCTTCTCGCTCTCTTTTGCGTATAAGTTAGCCACCACATATGCTAGTCGCTTGTTGTAGCTCCACATATATTTACCTATCCTTCCTATAAGCTTAAATAGTCTTGATCGCGAGGGTGCGAGATTGCTGAGTCCCTGTGGCTCACAGATACTATAACTCTAGATGCAGGTCCAGGCGATTCCGCTCCAGGTGACGAGTACGAGCCCGAGTGGGAGTTCGACGAGGACTCTCAGCGTTATTATGTTTCCTTTCCCGATGATCGGTAGTGGTGCCTAGTTGGGGTTTGATTCAGGGCCTTGTCGCATGTTGGGTTTTCTTCTATTTTGGCGCCGTAGTCGGGCCATGAGTGTTTGCATGATGGATGTTATTTATGTACTCTGATGTGATGTGGCGAGTGTAAGCCAACTATGTATCTTCCCCTTTTTATCATATATTACATGGGATGTTGTGATGATTTCCTAACTTGCGACATTGCTTTCAATGCGGTTATATCTCTAAGTCGTGCCTCGACACGTGGGAGCTATAGCCGCATCGAGGGCGTTACACAGAATGCATGGTCGTGTTCATCAGGAGGGCTTGGACGGAACAGGCGATGGAAACGAGGCCTCACAACGGAGGAAACAGACCTCCTACACTCGGAACGGGGTCCTGTTGATTGGGAGGGGTCTGGGGTACCGCAAAACGGAGGAAATGGACCTCCTACGGTCGAAACAGGGGTCCTGTTGATCGGGAGGGGTGTGGCGTACCGCAAAACGGATGAAACGGACTTAAGTTGGAGCGCTACGGTCGAAACAGGGGTTCTGTTCATCGGGAGGGGTGTGGCGTACCGCAAAACGGGACTCCATGGGATATTGTTCATCTCCACCGTGGACCTCCTCCAGCCTCCACGGGCTACCGTCGACCTCCTCCAGCCTCCATGGGCTCCTGTTCATCCAGCCTCCACCGCGCGCTACTCCACCGGCTACTGTTCATCCAGCCGTCCACACCACGGGGTCCTGTTCAACCACCCCTCCACGGGCACCCCTCCATCGTCTACTTTTCATCCAGCCCTCCACCACACCACGGGGTCCTGTTCATCCAGAGGCAACGCCACCGCTCACTGTTCATCCAAACCCCCCGCAACACTCATTGTTCATCCTAGAGGCAGCATCGATCGGCTTCAGTTAGCAGCAGTAGCGAAGGAATCGCTCGATCGGGTTCAGTTAACAGCCATCGATTGATCGCTTGGGTTCGGTAACGCGTAGCCTGCAGTGCAATCGCTCGGGTTCAGTTAGAGCCTAATGCCTCTCTCGGGTTCAGTTAGAGTCAACGCCTCGCACACACGCATGTACGTGTACGATAGAAACGCGCATCACTCGGCACCCGACCTCCCACCGTAACCGGGAACTCCCCGAAATTTTCCTCCCCCTCACTTCTACCACGGTTTTTTCCGTCATGGACGACCCAAAGAATGTCATGTAGCTGCGTCTCCGGCCCGCCCAGGATAAAAAGCCCATTTTCTGTCATGATTTTTTGTCATAGAAGTAGGATCCCACCACATCTATCATGATACTGGGTTTTGTCACGACTGTCGTCATAGAAGTGTCATATGTATGACAAAAAAATTTCGTTCGGCCCAAAATGTCACGGATGTGTCTTTTTTTGTAGTGTATACAAGCGCGAAGTTGGCCAAGATATACATGACCAGGATCGTATGTCTGCATGGAGTTCCGAGGAGCATCGTATGAGACAGAGTGACACAGTTTACCTCGAAGTTTTGGAATCAGTTGGACCAGACTTTGGGTACCAAGCTAGAGTTCAGTACAGCCTTTCATCCGCAGACAGATGGACAAACAAAGAAAGTCAATCAGATTCTGGAGGACATGTTGAGAGCTTGTGCGCTAGATTATGGATCTAGTTGGGATGACAAGTTACCTTACGCAGAGTTCTCCTACAACAACAGTTATCAGGCTAGTCTGAATATGGCCCCATTTGAAGCCTTGTATGGAAGAAGGTGCATGACACCGTTAATGTGGGATGAATTTGGAGACCGCCAATTGTTTGGACTAGACCTGATCAAAGAGTCTGAAGAGAAGGTTAAGTTGATTCGAGATAGACTGAAGATAGCTCAGTCCATGAAGAAGAGTTATGCAGACTCAAAACGCAAGGAGGTAGTCTATGAGATCGGGGACAGAGCATATCTTCGTGTGTCACCTCTGCGAGGAGTTAAACGATTCGAAGTTAAGGGAAAGTTAGCCCTGAGATTTGTAGGACCATACCGAGTTTTGGAACGTATGGGAGAAGTGGACTACAAGTTGGAATTACCCGAAGGATTGTCAGGAGTTCATGATGTTTTTCATGTTTCCAAGTTAAATAAGTGCCATGCAGAGATGGCCGATATTCCTTTGAGAGACATAGTGCCCCTAGAAGCAATTCAATTGGACAGTGATCTGACCTACGAGGAGAAACCCGTCAAGATTCTCGAGTTTGCTAGCCGAGTTACCCGCAGCAAGGTTATCAAGTTTTGCAAAGTTTAGTAGAGCCACCATACCAAGGATGAAGCCACCTGGGAACGAGAAGAAGACCTACGGAAAGACCACCCGCACCTATTTTCTAGCCAACCTGAATCTCGAGGGCGAGATTCATCTTAAGGGGGTAGGTTTGTAACATCCCAAATTTCCAATTTGGATGTTATACATAGGTCATCATATGCATATCATATTTATTTGCATTTTGTTTGTGATGCTAGAAATCTTAAGCAACTCAAGGACCCACAGAGAGAGTTGGGGATTTCATAATTTTCATATTTGAATTTTCTCAAACTTAAAAAGAGGAGCATTTTGGTTTTAATAATTTTTCTCTCCGAATATTTCAAATACCAAAATAAAAGAGAGAAGATAATATGACTTCTTCAAAAGGAAAGAAATATTGGAGGAAAAATTTTAAAATCAAATAAATATTTTAGTTGGATTTTATTCGAGATTTTATTCAAATTAGAAAAAATATGCATTTTCAAAACTGCATCTTTTAGGCCAGAAAAATGTTCACTTTGTTGTAAATATTTTATTTAGACGGTAAAAATTGGTTTTCACATTTTTAGAATTATTTATTTATTTATTTTATTAGGATTTTGTTTTTTTGTGGAATTTATTTATTAAAAAAGGTTTCCGGACCGACTGGGCCGAAACCCAGCCGGCCCAACTCCCGCGTCGCCTTCCCCGCCGCCGTGCCACGCACGGACGTCGAGGGGAGTCCGAGTCGGACTCCTCCCCGGGCCGGCCCCCTCCCCAAGCTAGCGCCGCCCCCGCCCCCTTAAAAGCCATCGCCCCGCCGCCCTCCTCGCACTCCGAGCCGCAGCTCCGCAGCCGCAGCCGTCGAGCCCCTCCCCCCCGCATGCCGCCGCCCACGCCGCTGCACCACGCCGCTGCCGCCGTTGTTCGCGCCGCCGCAGCCTCGCCGCCCCACCGTTGTTGCACCGCAGCCGCTGATTTTTCTCATAGAACCGGTAAAAAATGCCGCTGCCGCCATCTTTTTTGTTTAGATTTAGATCAGTTTTTTGGGGGGTTAGGGTTTTCTCGGTTTTCCTGGTTTTCTCCGATCGACTCTATTTAGCGAACGTTCGCCCGAACGCTTCTGTTAGCGAACGTGTTCATTCGTTTGTCCCTGATAAAGAATGTTCGTTAGTCTTTTTCTTTTATTTTATTTTCGGCCAGGGACCTATCCGTGATTATTTTTATCGCAGATTAGCCCCTAATTTTCGAACACCCGCAACTTTTTAATGGTTTGTCCAAATCCAGTGAAATCAACGCCAAAGTCTTCATCTCGAATCCCTCTTTCCAGTTAACCAACTTGAACATGATTTTGATAATTTAAAATTTGATTTCAAGCAGATTTGAATTCATACTTCCTTTGATTGTAGTTTGAGTTTCGTAGCTCCGTTTCGATTGATTCTTTTTGCTAATCAAAACTCTTCCCTTATACTTTCGATTTGGATCTTTTCTTCTGATTTTTTCCCTTGCATATATGCTTGAGTGCTTATGTATGCTATTGTTTGTTTGCGATAGAGTATTCGGAGTGTGAAGCGTGCTACTACGAGTCTCTAGGGTTTTCAAATCATCAGTAAGGCAAGTAACACTTTGATCATACCCTTTATTACCCAGTTTTCTGCATTAGTTTCAACCCTCAAACATTGCATGAGTAGGATCTGCTTAACATGTGGGTTTTGGGAAGTAGATGATGAGTTAGAACCTATTGCTCTTTTTATATCAAACCTTGGGAGTTACTTCTATGCTATGATTATATTGTTATGCTATGCTTGTAGACATGGTTTGGTTGAGTGTATCCATGACAGATGTGAGAGTTGTCAAATAATGGTTAACTTAAGGTGGCTACTTTAATACACATCTGAGTGGATTGGTTGAGGCACCCTGGAGCACCCAGTGGTTTTCTAGGCACCTGGAGCAATCCAGAGCTGTCCTGGGATATCCCGAAGTACCTGTGTGATCATCCTACGGTTTGCCACCTAGGCTCAAATGGATCATAAGATTATTCATGCTGGAAACTTCCGTGTGTAGCCACAAGCCATTATGGGCTCTGGCATAGTTGAGTAAGTTGTGGGAATCCTTTCCATGATGGGCTAGCAGATGTAGGGGATTGTAGGTGTACCGGCCTATCTATCGGTTAAGGGGACCTCTTCGGAAAGACCGTGTCTCGGTCATCCGTTTCTCAAATACCATGTAGTGCGAGAAATCAACGGAGGAGATCGAGTCTTGTGGGAAAAGTGCGCAAACCTCTACAGAGTGTATAAACTAAGCATGTTTAGCCATGTCCCCGGTTATGGACATCTTGAGTATCTAGTGCTTGAATTATTGATTTGATCTCATCACTTTTAATTAATTTTGTTGGGTTGTTAATTACTTTTAATTGGGATTGAGTTGGAGGAACCTTCTCAATGTTTTATCAACCAACTTGATAGTTAAATAAAATTTATTCCTTTGCAGTAGGGAAAATTGGCTTTTCGCAAAAACTTCCAACATTAGAGCCTTCACCAGCCATATATACATGTAGTGATAGCAGTTATTCTTGTTCATTGCTCTACAGTGTTATTTTGCCAGCATATTCCATGTGCTGACCCATTTCAGGCTGCAATGTATTATGTTGTAGACTTGTCAGACGAAGAGTAAGGTGCGCTAGGTCATTGTCGTGCACTCAGCTATGCCGTTGGAGTTGATGGACTCACTTTATCTTCGAAGCCTTCCGCTGTTATCTTAATTAGATGGCCTTAAGCCATATTATTGTAATAAGTTCTCTTTTGAGACCATCGATTTAATAAGTGTGTGATTGAAACTCTATTATAAATCCTTCAAGTACTGTGTGTGTCAGCATTACCGATCCAAGGATGACACTTATGCACAGAGATTTGACCGTTTGAGGTCGGATCGCTACACAAGGTTTTCGCTTCTGCTTGAGAATGCTCCAAGTTCCTTTTTGCCAGTTCCAAGTCCAGTTGAAGTTGGATCTTCTTCTCTAGGGCAGCATACTGAGTCCCGAGCTCACAAGTTTTATCAGGTCAACAAAGAAACAATTCAGTCGACAATGAAAAAGATTCTCAAGTATTCCTCTACTTCCGAGTGGAGAAGAGCAAATCCAGTTGCTACAACCAAATATACTCTAAGACCCTCACCGAATCAAACATTTGACAGTGGTCTTGGGGACAACACCCAGTGGGTGCACTCAGGGTGCCCCCACTAGATCCATTTCCACTCGGGCTCAGCCTGACTGATCCAAATAAAAAACATGTTCACTAAGACCCCCGCCGAATCAAACATTCGACAACGGTCTCGGGGACTACACCCAGTGGGTGTAGTCAGCGTGCCCCCACTAGATCAATTCCCACTCGACCTGGCCTGACCGGTCCGAGTGAAGAGCTACCGGCAAAATTGTTCTAAGACCCCCGCCAAATCAGACATTCGACAGCGGTCTCGGGGACTACACCCAATGGGTGCACTCAGCGTGCCCCCACTAGATCAATTACCACTCGGCACGGCCTGACCAGTCCGGGTGGAGAGCCACAGAGCGAAAAACTACGAGCAAATGAGTACATACGCCCTAAGTCAAAAACACCCAGTGGGTGTGCAGAGTCAAGATGGACAGGAAAAAACCAAATCAGAAATCAACTTGCAATCGCACTTACTCGGACATTCATGTGAAGAGCTGCACTGGCTTCATACGTCTCCTTCAGACGCTGCATCATCAAATCTGCTAGTATCATGGATTCTTTGCTGGCCAAAGTCTGGTCTTCAGGAACATGATGCAGAGTGAATACATTAGGCGCAGGAGTCGATGACATAGCCGGAGGGATCAACACTTGAGGTTGACCGATCGGTCCTGAAGCAGGAGGAGTCGACACCAAAGGAGAAGTGGTTGACTGGGCGGCAGCATAGATAGCACCAGCTCGAGATGAACCACCTTGCTCTTGAGGTTCAACTTCACGCGGCGCACGAGACGATTGGCCCGAAGGCACTCTTCTGGTGAAGCTACGAGAGGCAGTCGAAGTTCTGCCCTCTCCCCCTGTCTCCTTCTGAGGCTCATCTTCATCATCGTCTGCAAGATGGATGATGTCCGTTGGATCTACAGTCACTCAACAGCAAGAACTCAGTCGGCCATTGAATTGATTAATGAGACAGAGCGGAATGAAAACTGGTCATAGCTCGCCAGGAAGTGGCTGCGTCCGCACTATCCATCTCCGCATGTTCATTATAAGTCTGCATGGGCGACGTCACAGAGGTAGCAGCTCTGGCATTTGAATCTCACTCGGCTAGTAAAATAGTGAAGATTTGCAATGTTAAAAAAGATGGAAAGAACACTCACATCGAGGCAATGGGCACGGTGACCTTGATTCTGGGTAGAGCCTTCCGAGGCTTCGGCGGAACGACCTTAAGCTGCTTCGCAGACTTTTAAGTCTGATCTAGAGTTGATGTCCGAGTGCACTTCAAGTTCCTGATGTTTGAAGCCAAGGCCTTGCTCTGGCTAGCAATCGGATCTTGGTTCTCCTTGGTTCAACGCTCGGCGCGAGGAGGAGACTCGACTTCTCCACTATTTTCGAAGTCGTCAATGTCGTCCTCACTGTCTTCGGCATAGCTGCCCTCGGCGCTCCCGCCCTCGCTCTTAGCACCTCCAGCAAGCTGCACTCCGTTTGGCATGGGTGAAAACATCTTCGTGAATTCTTGTGAGATATGATAATCAGTCGGAATGTTTATTCAGTCGGATGATTGGACATAAAAGAGAAAACACTCGACAAAATCACGCGTCACCTCCCCTGGTAGGCGCTCGGCGTTGAAGGGGCAAGATTTGCCTGGATCCACAAGGGTTGTCCTGAGCCCCAGTGATGCTGCTAAGCCATTGCTTCACGGTCTCGTCCTTGACCTCCTCTGGATGTGTCCGAGTGGAGTCATCTGGGCCTGTATACAACCACATAGGATGGTCGTGTGCTTCCAGGGGTTGAATCCGTCGACTAAGGAACACCTCCAATAGATCCAAGCCTGTCACTCCACCTCGAATTAACTCAACTACAGATTCTACCAAGATCTCCATGTTATATTTCTCTCCCTCGTCTACGACCAGTGAGCGGGGAGCGCTGATCCTGGCCGAGGTGTAAGAAGGAAGGCCACTCGACGAGCCAGAGGATGGAACATCATTAGAATAAAACTAGGTTGACTGCCAACCTCTGACAGACTCAGGAAAGGTCATGGTGGGGAATGCGCTCCTACCTCTCATCTGGACACCTAAGCCACCACACAACTGAATCACATGGGTCCTCTCGTCACTCGGATTCACTTTTTTGACCGACTTAGAATGACACGTAAAGATATGCTTGAACAACCCCCAGTGGGGATGACAACCCAGGAAGTTTTCACACAAGGAAATGAAGGCAACAAGGTACGAAACAACATTTGGAGGAAGGTGATGAAGCTGGGCACCGAAGAAATTCAAGAACCCTCGAAAGTATGGATGGGGGTAGAGAAAAACCTCTCTCCACGTGGGTGAGAAGAAGAACCCGATCTTCAGGACATGGCGCGGGCTCGACCTCTCCCTCCTCCACCAGCCTCCAGGAGCCTGGAACCAGCAGGCCATCAGTGGCAAGCCCGTTGAGGTCGTCCATCGTGACCGTCGACGGCAGCCAATCACCCTGGATCTAGCCCGGCGGCGGCGCGGCCCGAGAGCTCGAAGCTTTCTTCCCCTTGGCCGCCTTCTTGGCGCGCTCTAGCTTCGCTGTCTTGTCCTTCACCATCTCTGCGGTGGTTGTCAGCGTCAAGAGGATCTGAGCGGCGCGGTGGCGGAAGGGCAAAAAAGATGGGACGATAATCGAGGAGTCCCGCCCCACTTGCCCCACTAACCGCACCGTTGTCGATCCGTGTGCTTCTCCAAATTTTTGAATCCCGTGGAATTCGGGCCTGACAAAATAATCAATCACGTTGGAAGATCTCCTTGATCATTCGGGTCCAACCCAATGCTCGAGATCACTCCGTCGCACACCAAACCAGAATTGATCAGGGCAATCGACAAAGAATTAAAGCAGCACAGGCGTCTGCAGGGCTCAAAACGCCTCCGTGGCACTGAGTCTAGCCAGAACCTGTACCAATCCTTCTCACTCGAGCCCCGATCCATTCGGGGGCTAATGATGGGCACATGTACCTAGGGTAGGGTCCCAAGCCTGACCTACATACCCTACCCAAGGGCATCACATAAAAGAATCCAAGACCCACAGAGTTAGAAGGGAGGCACCAACCGGAACGACCACCGCATACAAGTCACTCGAGACAAGATCCACTCGATAACCTCTCCGCCACTTGACCACTCCTATTCACTCGGAGTACCAGGAATCACTCAGAGTACCAGGCATCACTCGGAGGCGGAAGACCTAGAGCCATCCAAAGATGCCAATGGTCAGGCAGTCAGTCCATCACCACAAAGAGCATCGAATACAGATGTTACCATTAACGCTCGCACCATTTACTTCTCCATTCAACCCTTGCATAACGTGGCACTCATGAGGGGCCAGCGAACTCTATATAAGCCGCCCCTCTGCTCCTGCACAAGGGTTCACACCCCCCGTAACTCATCGCACCAGATAACAAAGCTCCCGCAGCACCAAGATGTAGGGTCTTTACCTCTTTTGAGAGGGGCCTGAACTCGTAAATCTGAGTGTACAACCTCGCCATAGCTAGGCTCTGCCCTTTCATACGTACCCCTAACCTCTACTGTCAGATTTGTTCCCACGACAACTGGTTGATGTCGGCTTGGACTACGTCGGTATTTCCCCAAAGAGGAAGGGATGATGCAGCAGAGTGACGGTAGGTATTTCCCACAGTGATGAGACCAAGGTTATCAAACTAGTATGAGAACCACGCAACACTACGTGAATGACACCTGCACACAAATACAAATACTCGCAACCCGACATATTAAAGGGGTTGTCAATCTCTTTCGGGCAACAGCGCCAGAAGTTGGCAAGTAGACGGGATAAAAATTGTGATAGATTGATAGATGCAAATAAAAGTGTAGGATCGAAAGTATGTCTAGACGGGGAGTGATTAGACTACTTGACCAAATAAAAATCTAGCCTTTTCCCAATTTGAAGTCTTGGCAGATTTTAGCAACTTAACACAAGTCAAGCAATCAACCTATACATGCAGTTCTAAGAGTATAGCAGTGGAATGTAAATCATTGCATATGAAGGTAAAGGGGAGGAGTTTGGAGGGTGCAAACGCAACGTAGACACGGAGATTTTTGGCGTGGTTTCGATAGGTGGTGCTATCGTACATCCACGTTGATGGAGACTTCAACCCACGAAGGGTAACGGTTGCGTGAGTCCATGGAGGGCTCCACCTACGAAGGGTCCACGAAGAAGTAACCTTGTCTATCCCACCATGGCCATCGCCCATGAAGGACTTGCCTCACTTGGGTAGATCTTCACGAAGTAGGCGATCTCCTTGCCTTTACAAACTCCTTGGTTCAACTCCAAATGAACTCCTTGCTCTTGTGCTTCAAATGATAGTCTCCCCAACACTCAACTCTCTCTCTCTCTCTCAGATTTGGATATGGTGGAAAGATGATTTGAGTGGAAAGCAACTTGGGGAAGGCTAGAGATCAAGATTCTCGTGGTTGTATTGGAATGTCTTGGTCTCAACACATGAGTAGGTGGTTCTCTCTCAGAAAATGAGTAGTGGAAGTGTAGGCACGTTCTGATGGCTCTCTCTTGAATGGAGAGGAGGGTGGAGGGGTATATATAGCCTCCACACAAAATCTAACTGTTACACACAATTTACCAAACTCGGTGGGACCGAATAGTAAAACTCGGTCAGACCTATATGGTTCAAAATGTGAACGTTAGGCTTTTCGGTGGGACCGATGCGTTAGGGTTAGGGCATAACTTGATCTCGGTTTGACCAATTACTTCAACTCGGGGAGGCAAATAGTAAGTTAGTTAGGCAAACTCGGTGGGACCGATCGCTCATTTTGTTGAGACTGAAACGTTACGAAAAGGAAACAGAGAGTTTGCATTGCGAACTCGGTTGGACCGATCGCTCATCTCGGTTGGACCAAAACGTTACGAAGGGAAACAGAGAGTTTGCAATCCCATCTCGGTGAGACCGAGATCCTTATCGGTGAGACCGAACTAATTAGGGTTTCTGGCTATGGCTATGTCAAGTGATGTAACATTCCAAAATTTTAAATTTGGTATGTCAATAGGATCATTATTTTATTCATCATGATTTCAATGCCAGTTTGAATTTTTGGAGTTTATGGAATATTCTAATGAGTGGAATAAAAGGACTTTCCCGAATATTCATTTGACTCTTACTTTTATTTTGCAAATGTTCGAATCCTTTTCAACTTAGGGAAAAATAATGAGAGAAGAAAACATGACTTATTCCCTGTTAAATATAGTTGGAAAAGGTTTAGAATATTATTTGGATTATATATTGGGATTTTTATGCTCTTTGTGTGCTTGTATTGCATAAAACAGTTTTCCAATATTTATTTTGTGCTGTAAAAATGTTCACTGTTTTATATCGTAGCTATAGTATTTTATTGTATGTTGTAGTATTTTTTATAAAGTCACCATGTATTTTTTGTTTTAGTCAAATGTATGTTCTGTGTATATAGTAATGTTGTTAGTTGCTAGGTTCTTCTGTGCATCGGGCCTCGGCGCACAGCAGTTTTATTCCTCGCTCGCGCGTGCAAGCCAGCCCAAAACAGCAGAAGCGCAGCGCGTAGTGGCTAGCAGGCTGGCCCATTTCCATCCAGCCTCAGCCCACCCCGCAGCCCTTCTTTCTTGTTTTCTTTTCCTTTCTTCTCAGCTCTCTGTCGCTGACTCTGGGTCCCACCTCTCAGCCCACCCCGCAGCCCTTCTTTCTTGTTTTCTTTTCCTTTCTTCTCAGCTCTCTGTCGCTGACTCTGGGTCCCACCTGTCATCTCCCTCCTGGAGGCGTGTTCGTCCCGAACACAGGAGCACCACACGGGATCGATCCGATGCTTGCGATTGATTCTTGAGCCCCAGGATACGGGATCCACCCTATATAAGATCTCCACCTCCTTCTCGCTTGATTTTTTTGCCAAAATCGCCGCCTCCCGTGCCTGTTTTGCTTTGTCTCGATCTCGCCGGAGTTCTCCGATGCTGCCGCGCCATAGTTGGAGAACCGCAGCCAGCAGAGGCCACCCCGTCGCCCCGGATGCCTCCAACATCCTTGCCGTCATGCACCTCTTCCTCTGGTCGGTCCGCCGTCGCCGGATATTCCCTGTAGCCGTCGCCGTCGTCGAGGTCCGAGCCGTCGAGGTCCTCTTCTCCAAGTCCGGTGGCTGCCCAGCCCCTGTCTCTTCGGTGAGCAATTCTCAACCGCCCAATCTCTCTTTGACGGTCCAGATTATATCATGTCCTGTTTTTTTTCTTCAAATAGGTATGCACTATTTAGCAGCCGGTCGTCGTTTAAGCCTCGCGGCGAATAGTTCTCAGCTAGTAGCAGCCCGCCACGTGGCACATCCACAGCAGCCGCGGCAGTTCTTCCAGGAACACTTTCATGGCACAGTATTTTGGGCAGATTTCATATCATATTTTCGTTTAGGTATATCTTGATATCCGTAACTCCAAATTCATCGATTCTTTTTCCTGTGTATTCATAGTGACCAGGAGAATATTGTAGAACCAAAATTTCACATTTTTGAACTGTTTAAATTTGAATTTGCTCAAATTTAAATTTAACCTTCCGGAGGCCATATCTTTCAAACCGTTGATCGAAATTAGTTGATTTCTTTTTCCATTGTGATCCTACTAGCATGTAGATAATATATACCTACTGATATGTTCTGTTAACTAGGTTTTTATTTGATTTCCTTGATTTTTTGACCTTGAAGACTGCAGGGCTTACACCCCACAACATTTTATTAATAAAAGAGCATAACACCAATACAAAGGTTCCTCAAGATGAGGAAAAAAAGGAAAACAGAAAGAAAAACTAAAGAAAGCTATACAAAGGGTTACAGAGACTATACCTATAAAACTAAGTACAAAAGACATCCTCAAGGAGGTAGGAAATCAATCCATTTTAGCAAGACATCTCTATGCTTCCTTTTGATTTTCTGGGAGAGGAGCGTTATATCATGAATGAAACCAATCCTCCATGCCCTGAAAGAAGGCCGAATATGCTTGAATGCTCTGTCATTCCTCACTTTCCAAACATTCCACCAAGCCAGAAAGACTACTTCCACAAAGAAAGGCTTGTTAAAATCCTTTCTGGCATGCAAAGCAATTTCCACCATGTCATTACAATCCTTCCAATCAATTTGCAGATAATTCCATACACGGACACTGAAATTGCACTAAAAGAAGAGATGATTTCTGTTCTCAAGAGTCCCAGTTGGACAGAGTACACATTCAGACCCATCATTGATCTTCTAATGCCTACGTCGAATCATGTCATTGGTGTTAACCCTGTCAATTATAACCAACCAGGCAAACATTTTAATTGACATGGTGCAGCAGCTCTTCCAAACCCACCCCAAAATGGGATTTGCCACCACTGGCTAGAATACAAAGTCATAGAACTTCTTTGCAGTATAGTCTGACGTTTTACCATGCCTCCACACCCAAGAATCAAGGCAATCACTGTCCAACTGGAATGTTCCCATCAAGGAAGAAAGTTTTTGGAACTCATGGAAGGCCAGTTCTGACAGTGGAAAATAAAACAATTCTTGAAAATTGTCAGTTTGAAAGACTTCCATGATACAGAGGGTTTTTTGGAGCCAGAAAGAATAAAGCCTAGGAAATCTTTCCTAAAGTGGGTGCAAGTATTCCCTATCTGCCAATGATCAGACCAGAACAACACAGTATCTTCTCTGTCAACATTAACAGAGGTAACTGCCAGAAATTTATCCATGAGTTTGCAGACATCTCTCCACCAAAAAGAACCACACAATGATGTATCATGGGGGACTCTTTGGAAGTAATAAGAATCCCAAACCAAATGAACCAATGGTACATCTAGTCTATTATATAATTTATTAAGATGCTTCAGAAGAAGAGCTTCATTTTGTAAGCCAAGGTTTAGGATTCCAAGACCACACTTGGACTTGGGTCTACAAACAAGTGGCCAAGCAGCTAGGGAATGTCCCTTCTCCTAACCATATTTCCTCCATAAACACTGTCTCTGGATTCTTTCCAACTACTTCAAAATACCCCAAGGAATTGACAAACTGCAAAGGAAGTAGATAGGCAGTGAAGAAATGACTGAGTTTACCAATTGCAATCTACTCCCTTGATGTGGCTTTATTGTGGTGTTATATGATTACGGTTTATTTATCGGTGCCTTCGTTAATCGTATAGATTGTCTGGAGTGCGAAGCGGATCAGAATTAATCAATAGGGTACTTCAGCACCGTTCAAGGCAAGTTTGCACTTTTGATTTTGCTCATCCTATATTCTGCTATGCATGTGTGGTTTTATGCTATGATATATGTTTGGCCTGATATGTGTATCCTGTGTTGTCATGTTTTGGTATTGATTGTGTTATGTGATGGTGTGATCAACGTGCTATGGTAGATGTGGGCATGTGTCGAGTGATCCATGAAAGTGGTGAGTGTTTATAGCCATAGGCTCGGGATTATTAACCAGGTGAATGCATCACTGGCAGAGCGCTCTATTGTCCCTGGAGAATGCGCCATTGACAGAGCACACTTGAGGCGAGGTATAGTTTTCGGAACATAGATCAGGTGAATGCGTCCTTGGCAGAGCGCTCTATTGTTCCTAGAGAATGTGCCACTGATAGAGCGCACTTGAGATACTTCTGAAGTTCTTGTCATGATTAATTAGAATCTTTTGGGTTATCTTGGGTGAATAAATTAGAGGCGGTTCTGAGTTCAGTTAGTGGAGGTAGGTGAAGACATTCTTCTCCAAACTACTTGCATGCTTTGTTTGTCATGCATTGCTTGTGGATGTAGGTTTGCTATTTCATATTGTGTGATTTGCTAATACATTCAATGTATTGATCCTTGTGGCTGCAACTTATCATGTTGCAGGATATTCAGATGATCAGTGAGATACAGTAGGGTCGCGAGTCTTCACTCAGCATTTAGCCAGTGGGCATTGATGGGACTCATCGTCTATTATGCTACATTTCCGCTGTTATTATTGAATAAAGTTAGACGAGTGCTACTCAGTTTGTAATACTTTATAAATTCTGGATCATACGTTATAGTAAATGATGCACTTGTTATTTGATATTCATATGTACTGTGTGTGCTAGCGAGTCGATCCAGGGACTAGCACAGTGAGCATAGAGACATCGAACATTATCAGATTCGGGTCGTTACAAGTGAACTCGGTGGCATCGGATAGGTCAAATCGGTGGGGCCAAGTTTGACTTTAGGTTTAAGACATATGTGGAAATGAGAAAATGGTTGAGGGCTTTTGGAGCATATCACAAAGCATTTTGAGCAAGCAAGCCATTAAGAAACACCTCATCCCCTTTTAATAGCATTGGCTTTTCCTATGGACTCAATGTGATCTTGGATCACTAAAATGAAAATGTAGAGTCTTGAGCTTTTGCCAATATGTGTCCTTAGCATTTTGAGGGGTCCACATCTCTAGTCCATGTCATGCCAATCATTGAACTTTCTGAAATGATTATCTTGAAAGAATATTAGTTCAATGAGCTATATGTTGTTAAGAACCACCAAAACCACCCAGGGATTAGTTGCACTTTCAATCTTCCCCTTTTGGTAATTGATGACAACATATAGATCAAAGTTTCGACAAATGATAATAAGAATGAAATACGTCGTCGCTTTGAGAAGTATGTGATAAGTAAGAGCTCCCCCTAAATTTGTGAATTATTTAAAATTTGCTTTTGAATGAAAATGTATAATCGATTATGATCATGGGTTACTCTTCCATGTCACATACATCTTGGTGGAGTGCTCAAAATGATAGAATATGAAATATTCACTCATCACCAAGACAAGATATGAATGATCACACATAAGAGATAGAATATCATTATTCAAGCACAACATTAAAGTATGATATGATCAAGCACATGACCATACAAGTATCTCACACACATAAGTAGAGTATCAACCAAACAAGCAAGCAAATAAAGTATCAAGAGAGGCAAAAAGAATCAAAATACTCACTCTCGAAGCCTATGATCTATACACTTTCTCCCCCTTTGGCAACAAGTTACCAAAAAGCTTGAAAATGCATAGTGATATGCGGCTCTCTAAGCTTGATCTCCGGGAGCTCCGGAGTGCGAAGGTGGTGTGGAGAGGAGTCCTGCAATGAATGCATCTAAAGAGGCCTCAGGAGCTGGTGGAGTTGCAACTAGAGGAGCAACTGAGGTGGTAGCTGCAGGTGCTGACACCGTAGATCTGGGAGCAGTAGCAACTGGCACAGCTATGGACCTTGGTCCCCTTGGGACTTGCTAAAAAGCATCTGTTGTAGGTCCCTCATCCCTGTCTTCAAGCTCTTCTTGAATCTTCTCCACAGTTGACTGTATTTCGGAGACCTTCACATCTAGATCATGTATTTTTGTCTCGATGATCCTTTCAAGACTCTCTTGATTTTGAGTTAGGGTGGCCAAACCTTTCTCAATCCTCAAAGTAGCCTAAATGAGATAACCATGTTGATCTTGTTTGGACTTGAGAAATATCCATGATGCCTCTTCAGCACTTGGTGTCTTGGCTGCCTTCTCTGCTTTTGCTTTTTCTCTCTTCTCCTGAGCATGTACTGATGTAGGATGTGAAGCATCCATGACAACCGTGTTACCCTCACGATCAGGCCTCAAGGGAAGGTGTTGTTTATCCAAGAGATATATGCCTTTGCCCATCTTGGAGTTGATGAGCATCTGAATGTGTGGAGCATAGCCACATGATCTCTTTTGATCCGCTGCAGTCCTCTTGATTGTTTCAACTATCAAGCTCACCACCTTGAATTTCTGTGGCACATCAAACATTTGAAGCAATTGATGGAGTGGCCTCTGATCATCCTGATTTCCTGACTTGGGTAGCAAGGTGTGCCTCAATATAGTGTTCATGGTGGCCAATCCAGACAACAGATAGTACACTGAGCCTAGCTTGTGTGTCTCCAAGGCTTTGTCAGGTATCTCCTTGTACATATTGGCCATGGAGTTGTGATCTTTCCTGGGCTTTGCATAGACATCAATGTCATCCTCATGCTCTTCAGGGGCATTGATCAACTTGGCCCACTCATCAATAGTAGACTGGTACCTAGTACCTTCAGTCATCCAAACAATCTTCCCATCTGGGTAGAAGTGAGATGTTGGATAGAACTACATGATTAACTCATCATTCCGTTTGGTCAATTTTTGACCCACAAAAGTGTCAACTCCATTGAGTCTAAAGCTCTCATGCACTCCAGGGAAATGATCTTCATTATTGTCAATGTACTTCCAATCCACCCATTTCATGTCACACAAAATGGGCTTCTTATCCAAGAGGACTGCCTCATAGAAGTCCTGCTGTTCCTTAGTGTGAAATCTATAATCCACAGCAGTCCTTCTTCTCACAGCATAGGGGTATGACTGTCTCCACAATCCGAGACCTTCATCTTTTCTTTCCTTCATGTTCTCAACAACTGGATGATTATCATCATGATCAGGAATCTTTGGCTTCAATTTCCTAAGCACTTGGGCTTCTTCCTCTTGTTCCACTTCAGGCACTGGGGCCTTGTTCTTCTCAGCAGCAGGGATGTTCCTAGTAATCTCTTTGGTGCCGAAGGCTTAGAAGCTTGAGCAACAACCTTGGGGGCAGTCTTGGGCTTTGATGGAGCAGCCCCTGACTTGATGGCATCCCCCATCAACTTCTGAGTTTTGGGTGCTGGTGCAGCATCTTCTTCATCATCCTCTTCCTCATCTGATTGGATCATCATAGATGGCTTTCCAATAACTCTACCCTTCCCTCCCTTTTCTTGCCTCCAGTAGCCTCTTCTTTTGTTGACTTGGAGACTTCAAGAGTAGAGGCTCTAGCTTTGGACATTGGCACTCTCTTGGCAGGAGCTTTCTTGTGCAATCCAGGCTTGGTTGAAGCTGCAGTGCCAAACTCTTTCTTGACAACCTTTTTCTTTGAAGTGACTTCCTCCTCAATAGCAACATAGTCCTCATCTTCAGAATCTGAATTTCTCTTCTTACTTGTCCTTGTTGCTGCTTTGGGCAAGCTGCTTGGGGTGCTTCTGCTACCCTCATCATAGCTGCTAGAGGGACTAGTGCCCTCACTCAAGTTAACCTGTTCCTCAGATCTGTTCTGGCTATCACTCTGGTCTGACATGGCTGACACTAAAAGCTGACCCTGTGAATAGATATAGTTGAGATAGAGTGGATGAGCATCACAAAGTATAGATATTTTGCAAAGCAATTGAGTCAAAAACTTAGTTTTAGTTTTCTACAGAAAGCATTTCGGAGCTACTGATTTATTAAACATGGTGGCACCGAAGCAATATTAGAGTATAAACTAGTGGAAGCAGTCAGACCGAGACACAGTTCGGTGACTCTGAGATTGCTAGGGTTTCACTGAGAATCGAACTCGGCCACACCGACTTGTAAGTTTCGGTCAGACCGAAAATCACAAGTACAATGGCCTAGGCCAAATCTGTGAGACCGATTTCTACAACTCAGTCGGTCCGAGATGAGTTCGGCGGGAACCTATGTTGGGGAACGTAGCATGAAATTTCAAAAAAATTCCTACAATCACGCAAGATCTATCTAGGAGATGCATAGCAACGAGAGGGGGAGAGTGTGTCCATGTACCCTCGTAGACCGAAAGCGGAAGCTTTAACTTAACACAGTCGATGTAGTCGAACGTCTTCACCAACCGATCAAGCACCGAACGTACATCACCTCCGAGTTCAGCACACGTTCAGCTGATGACAACCCTAGAACTCTTGATCCAGCAAAGTGTCGAGGGAGAGTTTCGTCAGCACGACGGCTTGGTGACGGTGATGGTGATGTGATCCGCGTAGGGCTTCGCCTAAGCACTACGACAATATGATTGGAGGAGTAAATCATGGAGGGGGCACCGCACACGGCTAAGAGAACAATTGATGTGCTTTGGGGTGCCCCCTGCCCCCTGATAACCCACAAGTGTAGGGGATCTATCGTAGACTTCTCGATAAGTAAGAGTGTCGAACCCAACGATAATCAGAAGGAAATGATAAGCGGTTTTCAGCAAGGTATTCTCTGCAAGCACTGGAATTATCGGTAACAGATAGTTTTGTGATAAGATAAATTGTCATGAGCAACAAGTAATAAAAGTAAACAAGGTGCAGTAAGATGGCCCAATCCTTTTTGTAGCACAGGACAAGCCTGGACAAACTCTTATATGAAGGAAAGCGCTCCCGAGGACACATGGGAATTATTGTCAAGCTAGTTTTCATCACGATCATATGATTCACATTCGGTACTTTGATAATTTGATATGTGGGTGGACCGGTGCTTGGGTACTGTCCTTACTTGGACAAGCATCCCACTTATGATTAACCACTATTGCAAGCATCCGCAACTACAACAGAAGTATTAAGGTAAACCTAACCATAGCATGGAACATATGGA
The DNA here is from genome assembly GCF_003073215.2 of Triticum urartu. Classification (NCBI taxonomy): domain Eukaryota; kingdom Viridiplantae; phylum Streptophyta; class Magnoliopsida; order Poales; family Poaceae; genus Triticum; species Triticum urartu. Next base: position 107,413,182 of record NC_053027.1, read on the forward strand.
TCCAAATCAGCCCCTTACGAAGCAACACATAAACTAGGGTTTAAGCTTCTGTCACTCTAGCAACCCATCATCTACTTATTACTTCCCAATGCCCCCCTAGGCCCAAACAATGGTGAAGTGTCATGTAGTCTACGTTCACATGACACCACTAGAGGGATGACAACATACATCTCATCAAAATATCGAACGAATACCAAATTCACATGACTACTAATAGCAACACTTCTCCCATCTCCTCGGGAAAAACGTAACTAATCACAAAGCATATTCATGTTCATAATCAGAGGGTTATTAATATGCATAATGGATCTGAACATATGATCTTCCACCAAGTAAACCAACTAGCATCAACTACAAGGAGTAATCAACACTACTGGCAACCCACAGGCACCAATTTGAGGTTTGGATACAAAGATTGGATACAAGAGATGAACTAGGGTTTGAGATGAGATGGTGCTGGTGAAGATGTTGATGGAGGTTGACCCCTCCCAACGAGAGGATCGTTGGTGATGACGATGGTGATGATTTCCCCCTCCCGGAGGGAAGTTTCCCCGGCAGAACAGCTCCGCCGGGCCCTAGATTGGTTCCGCCTCGTGGCGGCGGAGTTTCATCCCGTGAGCTTGCTTATTATTTTTTCTCGGACGAAAGACCTCATATAGCAAAAGATGGGCATTGGAGGGCCACCAGGGGGGCCACGAGGCAGGGGGCGTGCCCAGGGGGTAGGGCGCCCCTCAGGAACTTCTTTCGCCCAATATTTTTTATATATTCTCGAAATAACTTCCGTGAAGTTTCAGGACTTTTGGAGCTGTGCAGAATAGGTCTCTAATATTTGCTACTTTTCCAGCCCAGAGTCCCAGCTGCCGGCATTCCCCCTCTTCATGTCAACCTTGTAAAATAAGAGAGAATAGGCATAAGTATTGTGACATAATGTGTAATAGCTGCCCATAATGCAATAAATATCGATATAAAAGCATGATGCAAAATGGACGTATCAACTCCCCCAAGCTTAGACCTTGCTTGTCCTCAAGCGAAAGCCGAAATCGAAAAATATGTCCACCTGTTTGGAGATAGAGGTGTTGATAAAAATAAAATACGGACTTGAGGGCATCATGATCATTCTTAGAGCAGCAACATATATATATATATATTGTTATATGATCTCTTATGCTAAAGTAATAATTCAATCACAATTTCAAGTATGAATCATAAACTTCATTGAGAACCAACAAACTCTAATCTCAGTCATTGAGGCAATTGCAATTTATCATAACATAGTAAAGAGTCAATATAAGAGCTTTTCAGCAAGTCCACATACTCAACCATCTTTTAGTCTTTCACAATTGCTAACACTCATGCAATATTTATGGGTATAAAGTTTTAATCGGACACAGAGAAAGATAAGGGCTTATAGCTTTGCCTCGCAATGTTTTACCTCAAGGTAATGTCAACAATAATAGTTCATGAAAACTCACATCCAATTAGCTATATATATTTGGATCTTTCCAACACATTGTGCTTGCCAAAGGATAAAATGTAAAAGGGGAAGGTGAATATCACCATGACTCTTTGCATGAAGTATAAGACAAGAATAAAAGATAGGCCCTTCGCAGAGGGAAGCAGAGGTTGTCATGCGCTTTTATAGTTGGATGCACGAAATCTTAATACAAAAGAACATAACTTTATATTGCCACTTGTGATATGGACCTTTATTATGTAGTCTGTCGCTTTTATTTCTTCCATATCACAAGATCGTATAAAGCTTATTTTCTCCACACTAATAAGTCATACATATTTAGAGAGCAATTTTTATTGCTTGCACCGATGACAACTTACTTGAAGGATCTTACTCAATCCATAGGTAGATATGGTGGACTCCCATGGCAAAACTGGGTTTAGGGATATTTGGAAGCACAAGTAGTATCTCTACTTGGTGCAAAGAAATTGGTTAGCAAGAGAGGGAAAGGCAAGCTCAACATGTTGGATGATCCATGACAATATAATTTATCTCAGATGTAAGAAAACATAACCCATTACGTTGTCTTCCTTGTCCAACATTAACTCTTTAGCATGTCATATTTTAATGAGTGCTCACAATCATAAAAGATGTCCAAGATAGTATATTTATATGTGAACCTCTCTTTCTTTATTACTTCCTATTAATTGCAATGATGACCAAAACTATGTTTGTCAACTCTCAATAACTTTTATTCATCATAATCTTTATATGTGAGCTCATTACTCTCCATAATATCAATATGATCTCTTTATTTCTTTTTATTTCTTCTCTTTAATTTTATTCCCTCAAGATCATAGCAAAATAATCAAGCCCTTGACTCGACACTAATCTTTATTATATATAGCTCACGGACTTGATTACATAAAAAGATCATAAAGCAAAACTCACAACTAGATCATACTAAAACTTTATTCTACTAGATCAAGATATTATCAAAAGGATCGAACTAAGAAAAACGGTAAAGATAAAAGTGATGGTGATACGATACCGGGGCACTCCCCCAAGCTTGGCAGTTGCCAAGGGGAGTGCCCATACCCGATGCCCAGTTCTTCTTTGTTGGTGAAGAAGGTGTTGGTGATGATGGGTAGTCGCACAGCGAGCGTAAGAGATCCTCCAATTTGCGGATAATGCCCTTGAGTGCAACGATATTCTCCTTCAACAAAATATTTTCACTTGTGAGATACTTGTTTTGAATACGAGCTAACTCAATCATCTTGAAAGTCTCAATCTCCGTTGGGGTAAAGAGATTGTGGTGAGGTGGAAGGATGTCTTCTTCTGCTACTGCTGGAACTTGATCCCCCATGGCCTTCTTGATCCCATCATCCTTGTTGATCTCTCCGGGTTATTCTCTCTTCAGCTCTATCTTCATTAGCCAAGCATCGTTGCTCTCATTGTTGGAGGAGGAGGGAGACGACATGATGCTTGGCCTTGACAACCCTGGCAGAAAACAGCTCGAAACAAGAACATGAGATTTTTGCATGATACGGTGCTCAAAACCTTCGGGAGATTATATAGTGAATTTTTACCGACCAAAAGAAGTATCGTGCAAGAAAACGGAGTCTGGAGAGCACACGAGGTGCCCACGAGGCAGGGGGCGCGCCCAGGGGGGTAGGGCGCGCCCTCCACCCTCGTGGAAGCCTCATGTCCTTTCCGGTCTGATTCTTATTTTCCTATTTTCTTAAATATTCCAAAATGGAGAAAAATTGCCATTAGAACTGTTTTGGAGTCGGTTTACTTACAATACCACGCACGTATTCCTTTTCGGCGTCTGTAACATTCCTAAAAGTGTCCCTTATGTATTCCTCCGGAGTTACGGTTTCAATAGCATTAGTTTCAACATTTATAGGGTTACCTGAGATATAATGTTTGATTCTTTGACCGTTCACCACCTTCGGATTTGTGCCTTCGAAGTTGTTGATTTTTATGGCACCGGAACGATAGACCTCCTCGATAACGTAAGGACCTTCCCATTTAGAGAGAAGTTTGCCTGCAAAAAATCTTAAACGAGAGTTGTATAGCAATACATAATCACCTATATTAAACTCATGCTTTTGTATCGTTTTGTCATGCCATCTTTTAACCTTTTTCTTTAAACAGTTTGGCATCCTCATAGGCTTGGTTTCTCCATTCATCAAGTGAGCTAATGTCAAATAACCTCTTCTCATCGGCAAGTTTGAAATCATATTTGAGCTCTTTGATAGCCCAATATGCCTGATGTTCTAGTTCGAGAGGTAAGTGACAAGCTTTACCATAAACCATTTTATAAGGAGACATACCCATAGGATTTTTATATGCAGTTCTATAAGCCCATAATGCATCATCAAGTTTCTTGGACCAATTCTTTCTAGATATATTAACAGTCTTTTGCAAAATTAATTTAAGCTCTCTATTGCTAAGTTCTACTTGGCCACTAGACTGTGGGTGATATGGAGATGCAATTCTATGATTAACATCATACTTAGCAAGCATTTTACGAAAAGGCACCATGAATAAAATGTGAACCACCATCAGTCATTAAATATCTAGGGACTCCAAACCTTGGAAAAATAACTTCTTTAACCATCTTAATAGAGGTGTTATGATCAGCACTACTAGTTGGAATAGCTTCTACCCACTTAGTAACGTAATCAACAGCAACTAAAATATGTGTATACCCATTAGAGGAAGGAAAAGGTCCCATATAATCAAAGCCCTAGACATCAAATGGTTCAATAACAAGTGAATAATTCATAGGCATTTCTTGACGTCTACCAATATTACCGATTCTTTGACATTCATCACAAGATAATACAAACTTACGGGCATCCTTGAAGAGAGTAGGCCAATAAAAACCGGATTGCAATACCTTATGTGCAGTTCTATCTCCAGCGTGGTGCCCTCCATAAGCCTCAGAGTGACACTTGTGTAGGATATGTTCCTGTTCATGCTCAGGTACACTACGTCTAATAACACCATCTACTCCTTCTTTATAAAGATGTGGGCCATCCCAGAAGTAATGTCTTAAATCATAGACAAACTTTTTCTTTTGCTGGTATGTGAAACTAGGTGGTATAAATTTAGCAACAATGTAATTAGCATAATCAGCATACCATGGAGCAGCACTAGAAGCATTTATGACCGCTAATTGTTCATCAGGAAAGCTATCATCAATAGGTAGTGGGTCATCAAGAACATTTTCTAACCTAGACAAGTTATCTGCAACGGGGTTCTCAGCTCCCTTTCTATCAATAATATGCAAATCAAATTCTTGTAGCAGGAGAACCCATCTAATAAGTCTAAGTTTAGCATCTTTCTTTTCCATAAGATATTTAATAGCAGCATGATCAGTGTGAATAGTTACTTTAGAATCAACAATATATGGTCGGAACTTATCACTAGCAAATACAACTGCTAAGAATTCCTTTTCAGTAGTAGCATAATTTCTCTGGGCATTGTCTAGAGTTTTACTAGCATATTGAATAACATTTAATTTTTTATCAACTCTTTGTCCTAGAACAGCTCCTACAGCATAATCACTAGCATCACACATGATTTCAAAGGGTAAATTCCAATCAGGAGGCTGAACAATAGGTGCAGAAATCAAGGCTTTCTTAAGTATTTAAAATGCTTCTACACAATCATCATCAAAGACAAAAGGAATATCTTTTTGTAAGAGATTAGTCAGAGGCCGAGAATTTTTTGAGAAGTCCTTAATGAACCTCCTATAAAAACCGGCATGACCCAGAAAACTTCTCATACCTTTGATGACCTTGGGACACGACATCTTTTCAATAGCATCAACTTTAGCTTTGTCAACTTCAATACCTCTTTCAGAAATTTTATGCCCCAAGACAATACCTTCATTAACCATAAAGTGGCACTTCTTCCAATTCAAAACGAGACTAGTTTCTTCACATCTCTGCAAAACTCGATCAAGGTTGCTCAATCAATCATCAAAAGAGGATCCATAAATGGAGAAATCATCCATGAAAACCTCACAAATATTTTCACAAAAGTCAGAGAATATAGCCATCATGCATCTTTGAAAGGTAGCAGGTGCATTACATAAACCAAAAGGCATACGTCTGTAAGCAAAGGTACCGAAAGGGCAAGTAAACGTGGTCTTTTCTTGATCCTCAGCTGACACAGGTATTTGAGAGAAACCAGAGTAACCATCTAGAAAGCAAAAATGTGTATGTTTGGATAATCTTTCTAGCATTTGATCAATAAAAGGCAAAGGGTAATGATCCTTTTTAGTAGCTTTATTTAGTTTGTGGAAATCAATTACCATCCCATAACCTGTAATAATTCTTTGCGGAATCAATTCATCTTTATCATTAGGAACGACAGTAATACCTCCCTTCTTAGGGACACAATGGACAGGACTTACCCACTGACTATCAGCAACGGGATAAATTATACCTGCCTCCAGAAGTTTTAATATTTCCTTTCTTACCACTTCTTTCATCTTAGAATTTATCCGTCGTTGGTGATCAATAACTGGTTTGGCGTCTTTCTCCAAATTTATTTTGTGTTGACATAGAGTGGGACTAATGCCCTTAAGATCATCAAGAGTATATCCAATAGCAGCATGGTGCTTCTTTAGAGTTTTCAATAATCTCTCTTCTTCATGCTTTGAAAGTTTAGCACTAATAATAACAATATATATCTTCTTTTCATCAAGATAAGCATATTTAAGAGTATCAGGCAATGGTTTAAGCTCAAACACGGGATCACCCTTGGGTGGAGGAGGATCCCCTAGGATTTCAACAGGCAAGTTGTGTTTCAGAATAGGTCCCTGTTTAAAGAATACTTCATCTATTTCCCTTCTTTCATTCATGAACATATCATTTTCATGGTCTAGCAAATATTGTTCTAAGGGATCAGTAGGAGGCACAACAATAGAAGAAAGACCTATAATTTCATCTTTACTAGGCAATTCTTTATCATGGGGTTGTCTACGAAATTTAGCAAAATTAAACTCATGAGACATATCCCCTAAACCAACAGAAACAATATCCTTATTGCAGTCTATCTTAGCATTAACAGTATTCAAGAAGGGTCTACCAAATATAATGGGACAAAAGTCATCTTGTGGGGAACCAAGAACAAGAAAATCAGCAGGATATTTAACCTTCCCACACAAGACTTCAACATCTCTAACAATCCCAATTGGTGAAATAGTATCTCTGTTGGCAAGCTTAATGGTAACATCGATATCTTCTATCTCAGCACGTGCAATATCATGCATAATTTCTTTGTATAAGGAATGAGGTATTGCACTTGCACTAGCACCCATATCACATAAGCCATGATAGAAATGATCTCCTATTTAACAGAAATAACAGGCATGCCTACAACAAGTCTATGTTTATTTTTAGTATCAGGTCTAGCAATTCTAGCAGTCTCATCACAGAAGTAAATAACATGCCCATCAATATTATCGGCCAAGAGATCTTTAACCATAGCAATATTAGGTTCAACTTTAATTTGCTCAGGGGGTTTAGGTGTCTTAATATTGCTTTTGTTAACCACGGTTGAAGCTTTAGCATGATTCTTTATTCTAACAGGGAAAGGTGGTTTCTCAATATAAGCAGCAGGAACAACATGATCATCATAAGTGATAGTCTTTTCTTCAACTTTAATAGGTGCAACTACTTTTACTTCAATGGGAGGATTATATTTAAACCACTTCTCCTTAGGGAGATCAACATGAGTAGCAAAGGATTCACAGAAAGAAGCTACTATCTCAGAGTCAAGTCCATATTTCGTGCTAAATTTACGGAAAGCATCGGTATCCATAAAAGATTTAACACAATCAAACTTAGGTGTTATACCTGACTCCTTACCTTTGTCGAGGTCCCAATCTTCAGAGTTGCGTTTAATTCTTTCCAATAAATCCCATTTGAATTCAATAGTCTTCATCATAAAATATCCAGTACAAGAAGTATCAAGCATGGAGTGATTACTGAGAGAAAGCCGAGCATAAATTTTTGAATAATCATTTCTCTTGAGAGATCATGATTGGGGAATGAATATAACATTGACTTAAGCCTCCCCCAAGCTTGAGCGATGCTTTCTCCTTCGCGAGGCCAAAAATTATATATATATAATTACGATCACGGTGAACAAGATGCATAGGATAAAACTTCTGATGAAATTTCAATTTCAATCGCTTGTAGTCCCATGATCCCATATCATCACATAGCCTATACCATGTCAATGCATCTACCTTCAAAGATAAAGGGAAGATCTTCTTCTTGATAACATCCTCGGGCATACCTGCAAGCTTAAATAATCCAAAAACTTCATCCACATAGATTAAGTGTAAATCGGGATGCAATGTTCCATCTCCTACAAAAGGATTAGCTAGCAGTTTATCTATCATACCCGAAGGAATTTCAAAGTAAACATTTTCAGTAGATTCAGTGGGTTGAGGGGTATCTAATTGTGGTTCCGGACAAGGTGAAGATACCCCGAACAAACCCCTCAAAGGATTATGTTCCATAGTAACAAGTGACAGTAAATTTCAGCACACTATATAAATTTTTTCCTTACCAAATTCCACCTACCAAAGGCACTTCACTCCCCGGCAACGGCGCTAGAAAAGAGTCTTGATGACCCACTAGTGTAGGGGATCTATCGTATCCTTAAGTAAGAGTGTCGAACCCAACGAGAAGCAGAAGGAAATGATAAGCAGTTTTCAGTAAGGTATTCTCTGCAAGCACTGAAATTATCGGTAACAGATAGTTTTGTGATAAGATAAATTGTAACAAGCAACAAGTAATAAAAGTAAATAAGGTCCAACAAGATGGCCCAATCCTTTTTGTAGCACAGGACAAGCCTGGACAAACTCTTATATGAAGGAAAGCGCTCCCGAGGACACATGGGAATTATCGTCAAGCTAGTTTTCATCACGATCATATGATTCGCGTTCGGTACTTTGATAATTTGATATGTGGGTGGACCGGTGCTTGGGTACTGTCCTTACTTGGAAAAGCATCCCACTTATGATTAACCCCTATTGCAAGCATCCACAACTACAACAGAAGTATTAAGGTAAACCTAACCATAGCATGAAACATATGGATCCAAATCAGCCCCTTACGAAGCAACACATAAACTAGGGTTTAAACTTCTGTCACTCTAGCAACCCATCATATAATTATTACTTCCCAATGCCCCCTAGGCCCAAACAATGGTGAATTGTCATGTAGTTGACTTTCACATGACACCACTAGAGGGATGACAACATACATCTCATCAAAATATCAAACGAATACCAAATTCACATGACTACTAATAGCAAGACTTCTCCCATGTCCTCAGGAACAAACGTAACTACTCACAAAACATATTCATGCTCATAATAAGAGGGGTATTAATATGCATAATGGATCTGAACATATGATCTTCCACCAAGTAAACCAACTAGCATCAACTACAAGGAGTAATCAACACTACTGGCAACCCACAAGTACCAATCTGAGGTTTGGATACAAAGATTGGATACAAGAGATGAACTAGGGTTTGAGATGAGATGGTGCTGGTGAAGATGTTGATGGAGATTGACCCCCTCCCGATGAGAGAATCATTTGTGATGACGATGGTGATGATTTCCTCCTCCCAGAGGGAAGTTTCCACGGCAGAATAGCTCCGCCGGAGCCCTAGATTGGTTCCGCCTCGTGGCGGTGGAGTTTCGTCCCGTGAGCTTGCTTATTATTTTTTCTCGGACGAAAGACCTCATATAGCAGAAGATGGGCATCGGAGGGCCACCAGGGGGCCCATGAGGCAGGGGGCGTGCCCAGGGGGTAGGCCCCCCCCACCCTCATGGACGGTGGGTGGCCCCCCTCAGGAACTTCTTTCGCCCAATATTTTTTATATATTCTGGAAATAACTTCCGTGAAGTTTCAGGACTTTTGGAGCTGTGCAGAATAGGTCTCTAATATTTGCTCCTTTTCCAGCCCAGAATCCCAGCTGTCGGCATTCCCCCTCTTCATGTAAACCTTGTAAAATAAGAGAGAATAGGCATAAGTATTGTGACATAATGTGTAATAGCAGCCCATAATGCAATAAATATCGATATAAAAGCATGATGCAAAATGGGCGTATCACCCCCGTATATAAAGGAGGAGAGGGAGGAGGCCGTCCATAGGGGGGGCGCCATGGGGGGGACCAACTTGGACTCCTAGTCCTAGTCGACCCCCTTCCTTTCTTTCGGAGGGGGTAAAGGGAAGGAGAGGGGGAAGGAAAGGAGGAAGGAAAGGGGGGCCGCGCCTGAGGGAGTTCTGGATTAAGGGGTCCTCGGGCGTCCAGCATGTTAGCCATGGGCCGGACTGATGGGCTGTGAAGATACAAAGACCGAAGACTGCACCCGAGTCCGGATGGGACTCTCCTTGGCGTGGAAGGCAAGCTTGACGACCGGATATGTAGATTCCCTTCTTTGTAACCGACCTTGTGTAACCCTAGATCCTCCCGGTGTCTATATAAACCGGAGGACTTAGTCCGGATAAGAGACTCATTATCATAGCCATACAGGCTAGGCTTTTAGGGTTTAGCCATCTCGATCTCGTGGTAGATCAACTCTTGTAATACTCATATTCATCAAGATCAATCAAGCAAGAAGTAGGTTATTACCTCCATAGAGAGGGCCCGAACCTGGGTAAACATCGTGTCCCTTGTCTCCTGTTACCATCGACCTTAGACGCACAGTTCGGGACCCCCTACCTGAGATCCGCCGGTTTTGACACCGACATTGGTGCTTTCATTGAGAGTTCCTCTGTGCTGTCACTAAAAGGTTTGATGGCCCCTTCGATCGTAAATAATGACGCTGTCCAAGGAGAAACCTTCCTCCCTGGACAGATCTTTGTGTTCGGCGGCTTCGCACCGCGGGCCAACTCATTTGGCCATCTGGAGCAGATCGAAAGCTACGCCCCTGGCCATCAGGTCAAATTCGGGAGCTTGAACTACGCTGCGGACATCCGTGGAGACTTGATCTTCGTCGGATTCGAGACCGCGGCATCCACTCCTGGTCACCTAGATGATCATGACCTAAATCTGTCATCTGGCCGCATCCAGGAGATTGCTCCTATAACCGCTCTTGCCCTAGATCCGGAGCAAGCTGCGCCATCCAAGGACGGGAGGATTGATCCCACTACGGAGGCCACAGATTCCACGGCATTGGAGCCGCACATAGACTCAACCTCTCATGATGTCTTGGTCACCGGAACTCCGGGCTCATCTTCGACCGTAAGTTCCGAACCACATGAGCCCGCAGACACCGAGCTTGATCGTTTATCGATCTTCGAATTCAACGCCGCGGACATCTTCCAGCACTTGCCTTTGGGCAATATGCTAAACTCGTTAAGGAACCTGTCCTTGACAGAGGACTCACAACCGAACTATATCTGGCTCAAACTAGGGGCTGACGGTGGAGAATTTTGCTTCCCACCCGCCACCCACTTCATAGCCACGGTCGAGGATTTGACCAACGAACTTGACTACGACTTTGAGGACATCGACGGTATGGACGACGATGCCGGAGAAGAAGAGGTCCAGAACCCGTCGTTGACCGGACGCTGGACGGCCATTTCCTCGTATGATGTATAAATGGTGGATGCACCAAAGGAGAACAACGGCGAGGACAAGGAAGATCCAGCTGAGGATAAACCTTTCGAAATACAGTCCAAGCACCAGCGTCAGCGACACCGCTCTAAGTCACGCCGCAGCAAAGACAGCAGTACCGGCACAGGAGAAGGCAACACTCCAAAAGGTGCCGAAGACAACGAAGACCCCATCGATACAGCTAATGAACAAGATGAACGGGAAGGCAGGCAGGTTAGCCCTGGTAAACAGGCCACACACGAAGATTCGGAGGACGATAATTACCTTCCGCTCTCCGAGGATGAGGTGAGCCTCGGCACCGAGGATTTCATCGTGCCTTAGGAACCTCTTGAGCAGGAGCGCTTCAAGCGCCAGCTAATTGCCATTGCACGGAGCCTGAAAAAGAAGCAGCAGCAGCTTCAAGCTGACCAAGATCTGCTAAATTACAAACGGACCGATGTCCTAGCAGCCGAAGAGTACAGCCTCAAGCGCCCAACCAAAATCTACCCAAAGTGTGAACTGCTACCTCAGTTTGACGAGGAGGCACCAAACTACATACCTCCATCGTACAATGCGGCGGAACGACCACCACGTGGTCGAGACAAAACGGCAACTCAAGCCGAACACTAGCCAGCCCCGCCTCAGCGCACATGCAGAGGTAAATTAGCCCATGGGCATACATATGACCTCTGGCAAACCCTGAACAATAAACTAGGACACACTAGATCAATCTACGGATCGCGAGGGCGTGCCTCGACACGCGACGATGGCCACCTATTCGGACATGACAAACTTAGTCACGCACGGGCCGAAAATCATAGACGGACTCTGTAACACCCCGGATGTAACTTTCCCTATTTGTACTCCAACTCTTGCCATTTCCGGCGTTAAGTTATATTTAGTTCCTCGGGTTTGGGTTTTGTCTCCGTGTGTTGTTGTCTCTTTCATGCATCTCATATCATGTCATCATGTGCATTGCATTTGCATACGTGTTCATCTCATGCATTCGAGCATTTTCCCCGTTGTCCGTTTTGCATTCCGGCGCTTCGTTCTCCTCCGGTGGTCATTTCTAGCTTTCTTTCGTGTGTGGGGATTAAACATTTCCGGATTGGACCGAGACTTGCCAAGCGGCCTTGGTTTGCTACCGGTAGACCGCCTGTCAAGTTTCGTATCATTTGGACTTCGTTTGATACGCCAACGGTTAACCAAGGGACCGAAAAGGCCTCGTGTGTGTTGCAGCCCAACACCCCTCCAATTTGGCCCAAAACCCACCTAACTCTGCTCCATCATCTAGAGCATTCGATCACGATCGCGTGGCCGAAAATCGCACCTCTTTTGGACTCTCCTAGCTCCCTCTATGCCTATTTAAAGACCCCTCCGAATCCGGGTCTTCTTCTCCCCCCGGAAACCCTAGAAATCCCCTCGCGCGCACCGGACATGTCCGCCGCACCGGACATATCGCCCGCCGCCGCCCACGGCCACTAGCGCGCTGCCACATGGAGGCTCCCGCCCGCGCTGCCGCTGAGGCCCGCCGGCCCGAAGCCGGCCCCCTCCCCGCTCCAACCGGGCCGCGCCCGCGCCCGCTAGCGCCGTCGCCTCCCTCGGCGCCGGTGCCCGACGCCGCCGCGCGCCGCTCGTCCGCCGGCCGACCGGAGCCGCGCCGTGCCGCCTCGCCGTCTTCCGCCGCGGGAGCCGAGCTCCGCCGCCTCCTCCCCGGACGCCGCGCCAAGGCCCGGCCGCCGCCGTCCTCGACCCTCCTCGCCGGCAAGCCACCGCCCGGCCGCCTCTTCTCCTCCGGTGAACCTCGGCGTCCGTGCCCCGGCGAGATCGGATCCAGATCCGGTTGCTACAGTAAACCCTAGGGGTAAAATTTTCGTCTAAGTCCCAGAATTCCAGATCCAAGTTGCCATGTTCGCGGCTTCGTAACTTTGCATCCGTAGCTCCGATTCATGCATATAGCATATAAAAATGTTCATCTTAGAGAGTAGATCATTTCATTCCATTGCATAATTTTCATTTGAGCTCATCTTGATGCCCGAAATGCTGTTAGAACAGGGCTACTTGAGTTAATTGTCAGATCTGCTACTCCGTTTAGCACTTTTGTCATTTTTGCCATGATTAATATGTGCATGCTATGCCCATGAGTTCTACATGTGTTTTGTTAAGGGTTTTGTCATCTCTCCAGAGGTGCAACCCATGTATTTTTGGGATGTGTGTGGTGACTAGTGCAAGCTTGCAAAGTGGTGCACTTGCTAATTCTATTTTCAGGGACTTAGCAATTTCACTAAGTCCTGGAGCTGTTTATCTCATGATGCTATATGTTCTTGTTGTTTCCTAGTGATCCATGCCTCTTTTGAGGATGATCAGTAAGGGAGTTTTGTTAATCTTGTAGTGATATATCCATCCATGTCTTTGTTTGCAATTATGGAGCACCCTGGCTTGAGTCAATCGAGCTCTACTTTTGCTACTTTGTGAATCTGGGCAGATTGTCAACTTGTTTGCAATTTTGCCGGTGATGTTGTAGTTGATCCGTGCATGCTATGCTATTGTTCTTGCCATGTATAGCTTGAATTTTGTGCCTTCTTGATGGATGTATGCTTGTCTTGCCATGACTTGCACCGTAGTGAGTGCATCGAGCTCGTGAACATGCCTACTTGAGTTATGTTTCAGCATGTGTCAGTTTTCACTAAGTCTGAAAACTGATTATGTTTTTGCTATGTTCACATGCTTGCAATTGTATTTTCTGATCCCTTTTGGCTTATGGTCAGTAAGGGACTTTTGTTTTATGCTTTGAGTAGCTTCATGCCATGCCTTGCTTTGCCATGATATGTTCCTGTACCATATAGTTATCCTGCTCTAAACATTGCTTCTTGATGTTAAATTCCTGACATGATGTTATTTTCACTAAGTCTGAAACCTGTTATCTTTTGCTCTTTTGCCATGCTATTTTAGTCATGCTCTAGTGGTTTATAGATTTAGCTCAGTGTTCATGTTTTGTAGAGCATATCCTGTACATCACTGCCATGTATTTTGTTGTCATGTTTGGTTGCTGTAGCATGCTCATCTCATTGCATTTAGATGTCTACTTGCTGTAAATCGTAGACCGGTGTCATTTTTGAATCGCTTGCCATTTCCAAACCGTAACTCCGATTCCGGCGTTCTTTATATCGTTTTCAAGAGATTTCATCTCATATTTCCAGTGACACACTTGGATTAAGTTGGGCAACGCCAGGCATTTCCAGTCAGACGTTGTAAAACGACGGCCAGTGAATTGTAATACGACTCACTATAGGGCGAATTCGAGCTCGGTACCCGGGGATCCTTACACGTGGTTGATTGTATCCTTGTTTTCTTGTTGGGGTAGAGCCGGGAGACGAGTTCGCTAACGAGGAGCCCATTGAGTTTGCTTTCGAGGATCCAGTCAACTCTGACAACTGTGCAGGCAAGATGATCATGCCCTCGGAATCACTACTATCTTTGCTATGCTAGTTTGCTCGCTCTTTTGCTATGCCAATACTACGATGCCTAACACTTGCTTGCAAGCCTCCCAAATTGCCATGTCAAACCTCTAACCCACCATGTCCTAGCAAACCGTTGATTGGCTATGTTACCGCTTTGCTCAGCCCCTCTTATAGCGTTGTTAGTTGCAGGTGAAGATTGAAGGCCGTTCCTTGTTGGAACATTCTTTTCTTTACTTGTTGGGATATCATTATATTATCTTGTTATCTTAATGCATCTATATACTTGGTAAAGGGTGGAAGGCTCAGCCTCTCGCCTAGTGTTTTGTTCCACTCTTGCCGTCCTAGTTTCCGTCATATCGGTGTTATGTTCCCGGATTTTGCGTTCCTTACGCGGTTGGGTTATTATGGGAACCCCTTGATAGTTCGCCTTGATTAAAGCTTTTCCAGCAATGCCCAACCTTGGTTTTACCATTCGCCACCTAGCCTCTTTTTCCCTTGGGTTACCGGAGCCCAAGGGTCATCTTATTTTAACCCCCCCGGGCCAGTGCTCCATCTGAGTGTTGGTCCGAACCGGGCAGCCTGTGGGGCCACCTCGGGGAAACACGAGATATGTGCAGCTCCTATCGGGATTTGTCGGCACATTCGGGCGGTGTTGCTGGTCTTGTTTTAACCTGTCGAAGTGTCTTGAGTAACCGAGATACCGAGTCTGATCGGAACGTCTTAGGAGGAGGTCTATTCCTTCATTGACCGTGAGAGCTTGTCATGGGCTAAGATGGGACTCCTCTGCAGGGATTGAACTTTCGAAAGCCATGCCCGCGGTTATGGGCAGATGGGAATTTGTTAATGCCCAGTTGTAGATAACTTGAACCTTAATTAATTAAAATGAATCAACTAAGTGTGTTACCGTGATGGCCTCTTCTCGGCGGAGTCCGGGAAGTGGACACGGTGCTGGAGTAATGTTTGCGCAGGTTGCTCTCTAGTTTCTCGCTCGTGCTTTGCCTCCTCTTCTCGCTCTCTTTTGCGGATAAGTTAGCCACCATACTTGCTAGTCGCTTGCTGCAGCTCCACTCATATTTACCTTGCCATACCTACAAGCTTAAATAGTCTTGATCGCGAGGGTGCGAGATTGCTGAGTCCCTGTGGCTCACAGATTACTATTACACCAGATGCAGGGCCTAATGATTCCGCTCCAGGAGATGTGTATGAGCTCAAGTGGGAGTTCGACGAAGACTCTCAACGTTACTATGTTTCTTTTCCCGATGATCAGTGGTGGTGCCCAGTTGAGGGTGATTGGGACCGTGTCGCATCTTGGGTTCTCTTTTATTTTGGCGCCGTAGTCGGGCCATGAGTGTTTGGATGATGTAATGTTATTTATGTACTTGATTGACGTGGCGAGTGTAAGCCAACTATGTTATCTCCCCTTTATTATTATTTATATTACATGGGATGTTGTGAAGATTGCCTAACTTGCGACATATGCCTTCAATGCGATTATGCCTCTAAGTCGTGCCTCGACACGTGGGAGCTATAGTCGCATCGAAGGTGTTATAAGTTGGTAATCAGAGCCTTCCCCGACCTTAGGAGCCCCATTGCTTGATCATTATTAGTGGCCGAGTTGTGTCTAGAAAAATGTTTTGAGTCGTTTAGGAATTATATATCGGAGAGATTAGGAATTCTTTTTACTTCCCAGTCTCCTCATCACTCTGGTAAGGCATCCTGGCGTAGAGTTTTGACTTTTCTCTTCTCAAATTTCACTAAAAAAAATTTAGGATCACGTGGGTATCTTGCAATCGTTCCGATGGTTTTATGATGAGAACATTGTCTTGGTGCCTCCTGTCAGGGGTTTAGTGGAAGTGTCCCGGGGAGTTGAGCTCTGAGGTGTTATCATCATAATTTTATCGTTGCAGTTCTGGAATACCTGAGTTTAGTACGCCGACATCGAAAATCTCTTTTATGCAGTTCGTTGGTGAGATAACCTCGACGCCACCCAGTACTGGGGCGGGAGTTCGGGAGTATCGCCATAACTTGTATAACGGATGTTTTTCGAAGGTTGAGGTAGATGGTTTCCGAAGGTTTCTTGGTTATGTGTTGAAGGATGGATACAGCTGGATGTAGGATTTGCTAGTTTGGGTGAGATATTATGCTTCCCCTGTATCCCCAACACCTGATTGCATAACCGGAAAGGTTCGGGAGTTTCATAGGTGGGAATTCTTGTAGCACTAGTTCTTCTTCCACGGATATTGGTTTGAGATTGGGATTTCTTACCGATTATTCGTTCTTGATCCGTACCTTGTTAATTTATTTCTCTACCTTAATTCTACGTGGCTTCTCAAGTTATGGATATGTGACCATTTCAAGAGGAATGCATTAGTTCATTTTGTTCGGATGTGAAGACTATATGTTGCAATTTTCATTCCGTTGGATTCAGCTTCAATATTTGTCTATCAATGTGCTAATGGTGGTCAACCTCTTCAGGATGGCTCCTCCAACGCGCACGACTCCGAATCCTGATCTTCCACCACCTCCACCTCCTCCGGAGGCATGGCAAGCTGTGATGGCCGCAACCAATGCAAACACACAGTTGATCATGCAAATTCTCCAAGAGCGCAATCAAGGCAACCAAGAGAATCAAGGCAGCAATCAGAATCACTTTGCTACACTCAACTAGTTCCTTGCTAACGGGCCA
This sequence comes from Triticum urartu, assembly GCF_003073215.2. Classification (NCBI taxonomy): domain Eukaryota; kingdom Viridiplantae; phylum Streptophyta; class Magnoliopsida; order Poales; family Poaceae; genus Triticum; species Triticum urartu. The sequence continues at coordinate 107,430,427 of NC_053027.1, forward strand.
AAGACTTTCAGCAATTGTGTTGAGGCAACCGATGCTGACGATTGGCTTGTGGATCTGTGCAAGCATTTTGAGTGCAGTAACGTCAGGCCTAAGGACTTTGTCAAGTTCGCTTCCTTCCAACTCAAAGATCAAGCTACAGAATGGTTCCAGCAGTACAAGGATTCCAGAGGTGGACGTGTTATCACTTGGGATGACTTCCGTCGAGATTTCCGAGCTCATCATATTCCTCAGAGCATGGTTGAAAGCAAGCGTGAGGAATTCCGCAACCTGAAGCAAGGCTCTTTGTCTGTCTATGACTACAACAAGTTGTTTCAGAAGCTCGCCCGCTTTGCCAAGCAGGACGTCCCTGATGAGAAGAGCATGATATACCAGTTCAGGGGTGGTCTCAGAGAAGAAATTCAGCTAGCTCTTGTTCTCTTCGAGCCCTTGAGATACGATGAGTTCTACAACATGGCACTGAAGCAAGAGGCTGCTCAGTTGAGGTGTGATGCTTCCAAGAAGCAAGTCAGAGATGCTACTCCTTCTTCCTCTACTCAAGTGGCCAAGCAGCAGAAGTTTTGGCTTCCTCCTCCTCCGTTCCGTCAGCCGTATCAGCAGAAGAGCAAAGGTGGCAGTGGTTCTTCCCCCCCCCCCCAACCCTGGCTTTCAGAACAAGACTTCGTCTCAAGCTCCAAGATCGAGTGCTCCGTATCACCATCCGCTTTCAGAGGTCACGTGCAACAAGTGCCAACAGAAGGGTCACTATGCCAACAAGTGTTTCAACCAGAGGCATCTTCCTCCTCCTCCTCCTGTCAGATCGGCAAGTATAGCTGTGGTTAAGCATAACCCCAAGCACGCCAAGGTCAATTTGATGAATGCAGCTCAGGCAGAGGATTCTTCAGATGTCATCATGGGTAACCTTCCGGTTAATGATATTCCTGCAAGAGTCCTTTTTGACATGGGTGCATCGCATTGTTTCATGTCAAAGCCATTTTTTTTACCAAGCATGAGTTCGTTTCTTCTCATTTGGGTAAACAAATGGATATCGTTTCTCCTGGCAAACGTTTGAGTGCTAGTCTGGAGGTGCCAGATGTTACTATCACCTTGGGCGACTACAAGTTCCTTTCTTCCCCAATGGTTCTTGGTAACTCGGATATTGATCTTATTCTCGCAATGGATTGGCTTTCTAAGAACAAGGCTCAACTTGATTGTGCAGCCAGGCAGATTCAATTGACTCATTCGTCTGAGGATGTAATTGTCTTTGCCGCTCGTGATGATACCATCCGTCTATTTTCTCTCAATGAGAAGGGTGAATTGGATGCTATCTCTCAAATTCCAGTCGTTTGCGAATATCAAGACGTCTTTCCAGAAGAGCTTCCAGGAATGCCTCCGCACCGGCCAGTTGAATTCGTTATTGATCTTGAGCCTGGCACGGAACCTGTGTGCAAACGTCCTTACAAGCTCGGACCTGAAGAGTTGAAGGAGCTGAAGAAGCAACTCGATATTCAAGAGAAAATGGGTCTCATCCGGCCTAGTTCTTCTCCGTGGGGTTGTGGTGTTCTTTTTGTGAAGAAGAAGGATGGAATGGACTGACTTTGTGTTGATTACCGTCCAGTGAACAAGAAGACCATCAAGAACAAATATCCACTTCCCAACATCAATGAGCTCTTCGAACAACTCAAAGGTGCCCAAGTATTCTCCAAGCTTGATCTCCGCATGGGTTATCACCAGATTCGCATTCGTGAGCAAGATATTCCCAAGATGGCTTTCAGGACAAGCTTTGGTTCATATGAATACACTGTCATGTCTTTTGGTCTCGCCAACGCTCCTCCGACGTTCTCTCGCATGATGAACTTCATCTTCAACGCCTACACCAATGACTTCGTTTTGGTCTATCTCGACGACATTCTTGTTTTCTCCAAGAACAAGGAAGATCATGCCAAACACTTGCGTTTGGTTCTTGATAAGCTAAGGGAACATCAGTTCTACACCAAGTTCTCCAAGTGTGAATTTTGGCTCGATGAGGTTCTTTATCTTGGTCATATCATCTCTGCCAAGGGCATTGCCGTGAATCCTGAGAAGGTGTCTGCAATTGTGAATTGGGAACCTCCTCAGAACGTGAAGCAACTCCGTAGCTTCCTCGGTCTCGCAAGCTATTGTCGAAGATTCGTTGAAAACTTTTCTAAGATCGCAAAGCCTCTCTCAAATCTTCTTCAGAAGCACGTCAAGTACGTTTGGTCTCTGGAGTGTGACATTGCTTTCAACACTTTGAAAGATAAATTGATCACTGCTCCAGTTCTGACTCCGCCTGATGAATCCAAGCCATACGAGGTCTTTTGTGATGCCTCTCTCCAAGGTCTTGGCGCAGTATTGATGCAAGAGAAGAAAGTTGTTGCTTATACATCTCACTAGTTGAAGCCTAATGAGAAGAACTACCCCACTCATGATCTCGAGTTGGCGGCAGTTGTGCATGCTCTTTTGACTTGGAGACATCTTCTATTGGGAAGAAAAGTGGACATTTTCACTGATCACAAGAGTCTCAAGTACATCTTCACTCAGCCTAATCTCAACCTCAGGCAAACTCGATGGGTCGAAATGATTCAAGAGTATAATCCGATTATCGAGTATACTCCAGGCAAGGCCAATGTGATTGCTAACGCTTTGAGCAGGAAAGCTTACTGCAACAGTCTGATTCTCAAGCCTTATCAACCCGAGCTTTGTGAAGCCTTCCGCAAACTTAATCTGCAAGTTGTTCCTCAAGGTTTCCTCGCCAACCTTCAAGTCTCTCCTACCTTGGAAGACCAGATTCGCCAAGCCCAGCTTCTTGATTCTATGGTGAAAAAGGTGAAGTTTGGGATTGCCAAGAATCAGTCCAAGTACAAGTGCTACCGCCTTGATGACAAGGACACTCTCTTCTTCGAGGATCGTATTGTTGTGCCCAAAGGTGACCTCCGTAAAGTGATCATGAACGAGGCTCACAATTCTCTCCTCTCCATCCACCCTGGGAGCACGAAGATGTATCAGGACCTCAAGCAAGCTTATTGGTGGACTCGAATGAAGCGCGAGATTGCTCAATTCGTGAATGAATGTGATGTCTGCAGAAGAGTGAAGGCAGAACACCAAAGGCCAGCTGGTCTCCTCCAACCTCTTGCCATTCCAGAATGGAAGTTTGACCACATTGAAATGGACTTCGTGACTGGGTTTCCAAAGTCCAAGCATGGCAATGATGCTATATTCGTTGTCATCAACAAACTCACCAAAGTGGCTCACTTTCTGCCTATCAAAGAGTCGATCACTGCAGCTCAATTGGCGGAACTCTATACCTCTCGTATTGTCTCTCTGCACGGTATTCCACAAGTGATCTCTTCAGACCATGGCAGCATCTTTACCTCGAAGTTTTGGGATTCTTTTCAAAAGGCCATGGGCACGAACATCCGCTTCAGCACAGCTTTCCATCCTCAAACTAGCGGTCAAGTCGAGCGTGTCAACCAAATTCTTGAAGATATGCTCAGGGCTTGTGTGATATCCTTCGGCATGAAGTGGGATGATTGCCTTCCTTATGCTGAATTCTCCTACAACAACATTTTTCAAGCAAGTTCGGGCAAGGCCCCTTTTGAAATTCTGTATGGCAGGAAGTGCCGTACCCCTCTCAACTGGTCTGAAACCGGTGAACGTCAGCTTTTGGGTAACGACTTAATCACAGAGGCAGAAGAAATGTGCAAAGTCATTCGTGATAACCTCAAAGCAGCCCAATCCCGTCAGAAGAGCTACTATGATAGTAAGCACCGCGATTTGGCTTTCAAGATCGGAAATCATGTTTACCTCCGTGTCTCTCCTATGAAAGGTACTCGTCGCTTTGGTATCAAAGGGAAGCTTGCCCCGAGATACGTGGGACCTTTCAAGATTTTCATCAAGAGAGGCGACCTCGATTATCAACTCGAGCTTCCTTCAAACTTTGCAAATGTTCATGACGTGTTCCATGTCTCTCAGCTTCGAAAGTGCTTCAAGACTCCTGACTGCACCGTCAACTTCGAGGACATTGAGCTCCAAGAAGATCTTTCCTATCATGAGCACCCAGTTGCTATTCTTGAAGAGACCGAACGCAAGACTCGCAACAAGTCAATCAAATTTCTCAAAGTCAAGTGGTCACACCATTCCGACCGTGAAGCTACCTGGGAACGCGAGGATCACCTCCGTTCTGAGTACCCGGCGTTCTTTCAGTCCTAGATCTCGGGAGGAGATCCTTTCGTAGTGGTGGAGTGTTGTAACACCCCGGATGTAACTTTCCCTATTTGTACTCCAACTCTTGCCGTTTCCGGTGTTAAGTTATATTTAGTTCCTTGGGTTCGGGTTTTGTCTCCGTGTGTTGTTGTCGTTGTCATGCATCTCATATCATGTCATCATGTGCATTGCATTTGCATACGTGTTCATCTCATGCATTCGAGTATTTTCCCCGTTGTCCGTTTTGCATTCCGGCGCTTCGTTCTCCTCCGGTGGTCATTTCTAGCTTTCTTTCGTGTGTGGGGATTGAACATTTCCGGATTGGACCGAGACTTGCCAAGCGGCCTTGGTTTGCTACCGGTAGACCGCGTGTCAAGTTTCGTATCATTTGGACTTCGTTTGATACTCCAACGGTTAACCGAGGGACCAAAAAGGCCTCGTGTGTGTTGCAGCCCAACACCCCTCCAATTTGGCCCAAAACCCACCTAACTCTGCTCCATCATCTAGAGCGTTCGATCACGATCGCGTGGCCGAAAACCGCACCTCTTTTGGACTCTCCTAGCTCCCTCTATGCCTATTTAAAGACCCCTCCGAATCCGGGTCTTCTTCTTCCCTCGGAAACCCTAGAAATCCTCTCGCGCGCACCGGACATGTCCGCCGCACCGGACATATCGCCCGCCGCCGCCCACGGCCACTAGCGCGCTGCCACATGGCGGCTCCCGCCCGCGCCGCCGCCGAGGCCCGCCGGCCCGAAGCCGGCCCCCTCCCCGCTCCAACCGGGCCGCGCCCGCGCCCGCTAGCGCCGCCGCCTCCCTCGGCGCCGGTGCCCGACGCCGCCGCGTCCTTCCGCCGCTCCGCCGCGCGCCTCTCGTCCGCCGGCCGGCCGGAGCCGCGACGCGCCGCCTCGCCGTCTTCCGTCGCGGGAGCCGAGCTCCGCCGCCGCCTCCCCGGACGCCGCGCCAAGGCCCGGCTGCCGCCGTCCTCGACCCTCCTCGCCGTTAAGCCGCCGCCCGGCCGCCTCTTCTCCTCCGGTGAACCTCGGCATCCGTGCCCCGGCGAGATCGGATCCAGATCCGGTTGCTACAGTAAACCCTAGGGGTAAAATTTTCGTCTAAGTCCCAGAATTCCAGATCCAAGTTGCCATGTTCGCGGCTTCGTAACTTTGCATCCGTAGATCCGATTCATGCATATAGCATATCAAAATGTTCATCTCAGAGAGTAAATCATTTCATTCCATTGAATCATTTTCATTTGAGCTCATCTTGATGCCCGAAATGTTGTTAGAAGAGGGCTACTTGAGTTAATTGTCAGATCTGCTACTCCGTTTAGCACTTTTGTCATTTTTGCCATGATTAATATGTGCATGCTATGCCCATGAGTTCTACATGTGTTTTGTTAAGGGTTTTGTCATCTCTCCAGAGGTGCAACCCATGTATTTTTGGGATGTGTGTGGTGACTAGTGCAAGCTTGCAAAGTGGTGCACTTGCTAATTCTGTTTCCAGGGACTTAGCAATTTCATTAAGTCCTGGAGCTGTTTATCTCATGATGCCATATGTTCTTGTTGTTTCCTAGTGATCCGTGCCTCTTTTGAGGATGATCAGTAAGGGAGTTTTGTTAATCTTGTAGTGCTCTATCCATCCATGTCTTTGTTTTCAATTATGGAGCACCCTAGCTTGAGTCAATCAAGCTCTACTTTTGCTACTTTGTGAATCTGGGCAGATTGTCAACTTGTTTGCAATTTTGCCGGTGATGTTGTAGTTGATCCGTGCATGCTATGCTATTGTTCTTGCCATGTATAGCTTGAATTTTGTGCCTTCTTGATGGATGTATGCTTGTCTTGCCATGACTTGCACCGTAGTGAGTGCATCGAGCTCGTGAACATGTTTCAGCATGTGTCAGTTTTCACTGAGTCTGAAAACTGATTATGTTTTTGCTATGTTCACATGCTTGCAATTGTATTTTTTGATCCCTTTTGGCTCAAGGTCACTAAGGGACTTTTGTTAAGCTATTTGAGTAGCTCCATGCCATTCTTTACTTTGCCATGTTCAGATCCTGTAGCATGTAGTTTTGCTGCTCCGGAGAGAGCTACCTGATCTGTAATTCTAGACAAGTGTTAATTTCACTAAGTCTGAGATCTGTTTGCCATATGCATTTTTGCCATGCTTGTTTGAACCTGTTAATGGATGAATTGGCCGTAGCTCAGTGCTAGACTTTTGTTAAGCATCTTGTTTGCATCCCTGCCATGTATTTTGTTGTCATGTTTGGTTGCTGTAGCATGCTCATCTCATTGCATTTAGATGCCTACTTGCTGTAAATCGCAGACCGGTGTCATTTTTGAATCGCTTGCCATTTCCAAACCGTAACTCCGATTCCGGCGTTCTTTATATTGTTTTCAAGCGATTTCATCTCATCTTTCCAGTGGCACACTTGGATTTCCATGTTGAGGCCAGGTTCATGCATTTCAGGTCATATCTTGCATTTTGCAACCCGCATCGCATCCCGCATAGCATATCATCATTGCATCTTATTGTTTGATCCTTGCACGTGGTTGATTGTATCCTTGTTTGCTTGTTTTTCTTGTTTGGGTAGAACCGGGAGACGAGTTCGGTAACGAGGAGCCCGTTGAGTTTGCTTTCGAGGATCCAGTCAACTCTGACAACTGTGCAGGCAAGATGATCATGCACTCGAAATCACTACTATCTTTGCTATGCTAGTTTGCTCGCTCTTTTGCTATGCCAATGCTACGATGCCTACCACTTGCTTGCAAGCCTCCCAAATTGCCATGTCAAACCTCTAACCCACCATGTCCTAGCAAACCGTTGATTGGCTATGCTACCGCTTTGCTCAGCCCCTCTTATAGCGTTGTTAGTTGCAGGTGAAGATTGGAGGCCGTTCCTTGTTGGAACATTCTTTTATTTACTTGTTGGGATATCATTATATTATCTTGTTATCTTAATGCATCTATATACTTGGTAAAGGGTGGAAGGCTCGGCCTCTCGCCTAGTGTTTTTTTCCACTCTTGTCGTCCTAGTTTCCGTCATATTGGTGTTATGTTCCCGGATTTTGCGTTCCTTACGTGGTTGGGTTATTATGGGAACCCCTTGATAGTTCGCCTTGATTAAAGCTTTTCCAGCAATGCCCAACCTTGGTTTTACCATTCTCCACCTAGCCTCTTTTTCCCTTGGGTTACCGGAGCCCAAGGGTCATCTTATTTTAACCCCCCGGGCCAGTGCTCCCTCTGAGTGTTGGTCCGAACCGGGCAGCCTGCGGGGCCACCTCGGGGAAACTCGAGGGTTGGTTTTACTCGTAGCTTGACCTATCTGAGTGTGCCCTGAGAACGAGATATGTGCAGCTCCTATCGGGTTTTGTCGGCACATTCGGGCGGTGTTGCTGGTCTTGTTTTAACCTGTCGAAGTGTCTTGAGTAACCGAGATACCGAGTCTGATCGGAACGTCTTGGGAGGAGGTCTATTCCTTCGTTGACCATGAGAGCCTGTCATGGGCTAAGTTGGGACTCCCCTGCAGGGATTGAACTTTCGAAAGCCGTGCCCGCGGTTATGGGCAGATGGAAATTTGTTAATGTCCGGTTGTAGATAACTTGAACCTTAATTAATTAAAATGAATCAACTGAGTGTGTTACCGTGATGGCCTCTTCTCGGCGGAGTCCGGGAAGTGGACACGGTGTTGGAGTAATGTTTGCGCAGGTTGCTCTCTAGTTTCTCGCTCGTGCTTTGCCTCCTCTTCTCGCTCTCTTTTGCGGATAAGTTAGCCACCATACTTGCTAGTCTCTTGCTGCAGCTCCACTCATATTTACCTTGCCATACCTACAAGCTTACATAGTCTTGATCGCGAGGGTGCGAGATTGCTGAGTCCCTGTGGCTCACAGATTACTATTACACCAGATGCAGGGCCTGATGATTCCGCTCCAGGAGACGCGTATGAGCTCAAGTGGGAGTTCGACGAAGACTCTCAACGTTACTATGTTTCTTTTCCCGATGATCAGTAGTGGTGCCCAGTTGGGGGTGATTGGGACCGTGTCGCATGTTGGGTTCTCTTTTATTTTGGCGCCGTAGTCGGGCCATGAGTGTTTGGATGATGTAATGTTATTTATGTACTTGATTGACGTGGTGAGTGTAAGCCAACTATGTTATCTCCCCTTTATTATTATTTATATTACATGGGATGTTGTGAAGATTGCCTAACTTGCGACATATGCCTTCAATGCGATTATGCCTCTAAGTCGTGCCTCGACACGTGGGAGCTATAGTCGCATCGAGGGTGTTATAGACTCTGTCCAAGCTACGTCGCGATACAACCCGATATAGAGGCACCGCACACCCTCATTGCTTCACCGATGAGGTCCTGGATCATGAATTCCCAGAAGGGTTCAAACCTGTGAATATAGAATCATACGATGGAACCACGGACCCCGCGGTGTGGATCGAAGACTTCATTATCCACATTCATATGGCCCGCGGCGACGACCTCCACACCATCAAATACCTCCCTTTAAAACTCAAAAGGCCAGCTCGGCACTGGCTCAATAGTCTGCCTGCAAAATCTATTGGCAGCTGGGAGGACTTGGATGAGGCTTTCCTCGATAACTTCCAAGGTACATATATTCGACCTCCGTACGCTGATGACTTAAGCCATATAGTTCAACAGCTCGGAGAGTCCGCCAGGAAATTATGGACTAGGTTCTTAAATAAAAAGAACCAAATCGTCGATTGTCCAGATGCCGAAGCCCTAGCAGCCTTCAAACACAGCGTCCGCGACGAATGGCTCGCTCGCCACCTCGGCCAAGAAAAGCCAAAATCCATGGCAGCCATCACGGCACTCATGACCCGCTTTTGTGTGGGCGAGGACTATTGGTTGGCCCATAGAAAAAATAATGCAAGCGAAGCTGGCACCCCTGAATCCAAAACTAGCAAAGACAAGTGTCGACGCAACAGATACAAGTGTCGAAACAACAATGATAACACCGAGGACACGCCAGTAAATGCCGGATTCACGGGCCCTAAGTCCGGTCAGCGGAAGAAGCCGTTCCAAAAGAACAATTCTGGCCCATCTAGCTTGGACCGCATACTCGATCGCCCGTGCCAGATTCATGGCACCCCAGACAAGCTACCCAATCATACAAATAGAGCTTGCTGGGTTTTTAAACAGGCCGGCAAATCAAGCGCCGAGAATAGGGAAAAGGGATCGCAAAGCGATGACGACGACAAAGAGCCCCCGCAATCGAACACAGAGGGACAGAAGAAGTTTCCCCTTAGATCAAAACGGTGAACATGATATACGCTACCCACATCCCCAAGAGGGAGCGCAAGCGTGTGCTCAGGGACGTCTACGCTATAGAGCCAGTCGCCCCAAAATTTAATCCATGGTCGTGATACCCGATCACCTTTGATCGCCGGGATCATCCGACCAGTATCCGTCATGGTGGCTCAGCCGCACTGGTCTTAGACCCGATAATTGACGGGTTCCACCTGACTCGCGTCCTTATGGACGGAGGTAGCAGCCTTAACCTGCTCTACCAGGATACAACGCGAAAAATGGGCATTAACCCATCCCGGATCAAGCCCACCAGGACTACCTTCAAAGGAGTCATACCAGGTGTAGAGGCCCACTGTACGGGCTCAATCACGCTTGAGATTGTCTTCGGATCTCCAGACAACTTACGAAGCGAGGAGTTAATCTTCGATATCGTCCCCTTTCGCAGCGGCTATCATGCACTGCTCGGACGAACTGCGTTCGCTCGATTCAACGTAGTACCACACTATGCTTATCTCAAGCTCAAGATGCCCGGTCCACGCAGCGTCATAACGGTTAATGGAAATACGGAACGCTCCCTCCGTACAGAAGAGCACACAACTACCTTAGCAGCAGAAGTACAGAGCGGCCTTCTCAAGCAGAACCTTAATTCGGCTATCGAGCACGCGGACACCGTTAAGAGGGTCCGAACTACTCTACAGCAGGAGAGCTCATCTCGTCAGGAGCTTGGCTAGCAATCCATCCTCCGTCGCAGTTCCGATCAAGTGGTGGAATTCGTGCCGCGTGTACGTAATTACGCACTCAAAATCCCGTGGGCATCGACGGAGGCATAGCTAGCTTGTGGTCCATAGTACGGCTCAACCTACGTTGGATACACATATACTTTCATTTTTACATGTTTCCTTTTTCAGGTCTCAATCCCACAGGCACCATCTGATGGCCTGGTCATCGGTCCTCTTGAAGGATAAACACACCAAGACGGCGGGAAACGCAGATGTATGGGGGACTTTTTAGGTGATTTCGTTAATGATAACATTACTTGTTTTTCAGGACCCTCATGCAGCTCTCCCTTGGTTTCGGCATGTCAAATAGCCTGTTGCTTATCGCACTACATGTATCAATGCGCCTTGACATACTAATTAAATTACAATGAGAATAGTTTGCGGCTGGAGCTGTAGGACTCCAACCTTTTTGTACCTTTTCTGTTTTCTTTCTTTTATTTCCTTTTCAGCTCCCCTGTGGATAATCCTATCAGGTAGCACCTGTACACTTTGGTACACTTGATGTTTGCCGGGGGCTCCATAGCACCCCACATTACGGCAACAAAAGTCCGAACACTTTTTATAAGTATAGTTTGGCACCCCGAATTTAGCATTATATGCATTGGCTCCGAATCATGTCTTTGGTCAATAGTTGGGTTGCCCGGCTCCTGTGCTTGCTACCTTACATTCCGCTATATCGGCTAAGGTAGTAAAGGGAGAACTACTACAATTGTGCCTTGGTTTATCCAAAGGAGCACCTTAGTAGAGAAAGCCGAAAACTGACTGTCATGATGCGGTGAGAGCCGGTCAGCTGTTCAGAGGTTGCAAATCGTTGGAGATTTCTTCCGCATTACGCCAAGGATTGGTACTTCCCGATCAGACTCTTATATCACTCTAGTTCGGATACTAGGGGTTGCGCACATGTTTTTATTGTCGCACTCATATGGCTAAGTGAGGGCGTTACAGCTGCATAGTCTGGTTGCCTGGTTCGTTGCGCTAAACAACTCGTTCAAGGACCATCTAATTGGATCAAGATTGTTTAGATTCCATCCCGAACACCCACATACTGCCTACGTGGAGGCAAAAGCCGACGACTGGTTAACCCTCAGATTTCATACAACACGGTCGCACAGGAAGTAAAAATTTAAAAACATAACAAGCATTATATTGCATAAACACTTTGTTTCATCATACAAGGCAGATGAAGCTCGAATACATTCATTCAAAGATGGTGTCCTTCCCACAATGATCCGCAACAATGCGGGACCCCTCTAAGACATCGCCGAAGTATCGCTCAGGTGTGTGGTATCCTTGCCCTCCGGCGGGCCCCCGGTAGCCAGCTTGACAGCGTCTAGCTTCGCCTACCAGACCTTGCAATAAGAGAAGGCCAGATGCGCGCCCTCGATGCAGACGGACCGCTTGATGACATCCAGTCGAGGACAGACATCCACTAGCTTCTTCACGAGGCCGAAGTAGCTGCTGGGAATAGCTTCGTCTGGCCACAGCCCGACTATCATATCCTTCATGGCTAGTTCGGCCACCCTATGTAGCTCGACCAGCTGTTTCAGCTGATCGCTGAAGGGCACCGAATGTTCTGGCGCGCAATATTGCGACCAGAACAGCTTCTCTACGGAGCTCCCTTCTTCGGCTCGGAAGAACTCTGCAGTGTTGGTCACACTACGTGGCAGATCAGCAAAGGCCCCTGGAGAACTCCGAATCCGGGTTAGTAAAAGGAATTTCCTCTTCACACTCCTGCTTTGCATATTGAATGCCTTACCCGCCATGATCTTCCTGGCCTCCTAGAACTCATGGAGGGCGCCTTGGTCTTCAATCCAGGCCGCCTCCGCACTCTTACGAGCCTCGGAAAGTTCGGCCTCTTGAGCCGACGCATTGTGCTCCAAGGTCTCGCACTTCTTCACCACGCCCTGGAGCTCCTATTGGACTTCGTCGACCCGGGCCTTGAGCCTTTTATGGGCGGCCTGCTCCTTGACAACCTTCCCCTCGGCTTCGACCAGGGCCGCTTTCAGGGCCTCGATCTTAGTCGTCGCCTCTGTTTACACCATGATACTTCGGTCATTGCATATCATTTTCCCTTTTTCGAATCCATGACAGGTCATTACTTACCTTGTCTTTGTTGGAGCTGCCTCTTCACCTGGCCCAGCTCCTCCTCGGCCTCTGCCAATTTCTGCTTTAGTCCAGAGACTTCGGTAGTATGCGAGGCCGTGATTAACAGCGACGCCTATACATACATTTCAGATAGATTTAGTTAGTTTCATGTAATAGGAGATTGATCCTCTGTCCAGTTTTTCTTTTCGAAAACCGAATAGTGTCTCAGGGGCTACTATCTATATTTGGGGATTTTCTCATTTTTACGCTGCTTACCTCAAAACATGTTAACAGGCTGCTGCAGGCTTCGGTTAGTCCACTCTTGGCGGACTGAACCATTTCAATTACCGTGCCCATAAGGACACGGTGCTCATCCACAATGGAAGCGCCTCGCAGCGCTTCCAGCAGATTATCCGGCGCCCCTGGTTGGACGGAGGTCACCGGGGGAACAAGCATCCTCCCTTCTTCCGAAGGAGGTCGCGTGCCGGATTTCGGAGCAGCCTCGATCTCCGGAATGGAGTCCGGCTAAGGGTCGAACTGAGTTCGGCCCTCCCCACCAGTCTCCATGGGGATTGACTCCCCTTGGTGTCCGGCGACGGGATTTTCACCTTCTGGCGCCTCCTGAGCCTCTCCCCCACCTGGAACAGTCCTTCGGGACAGCACCTCCGCATCATCCTTGGCCTTGGGGGAGTGAGCGGCTGGCGGCGAATCATTGACCGGACTACAATAAAACATAACCAATCATTTATGGGTGGATACAAGTCTTAGTACTTACGATGCCGCCCGAGGCTTAGCACGGGGGAGTTTCTCCGAACTGTTGTCGACGTCCCATGCGGAGTTATCCACGAGGGAGCCCTTCCCCTTCTTTGGCGCCTCCGCCTCCAGAGTCGTGGAGGCCGCCCTCTTCTTCCTCCCCCATCAAGGGGAGAGAAGCTTTCCTCCTCCTCATCCTCGTCGTCTTCAGCGGCGGGGGAACGGACCTTGTCTTCAGACATCACATCCGAAGTGCCCTTGCGGTGGGGGCCACTTCGGACCCCCTTGGCCTTTCCTGTGGCCTTCTTCTCTGGTGCCTTATAAGGCGCCAAATCCAGCATCTTCGCTAGGCGCGGGATGACTGGTTCTTCAGGCGGGGGAGCCGGACACCAGATCTGCTTCGCCTTCTTCAGCCAGTACTGAAAAAGCAATGATAATAAAAGTTTAGATATCACCCTTGAAACAAGCAAGTAGGGGATGTGTTGAAAATAACATACCTCGTTGGGGAGGTGATTTATGTCGTGGCCACGGTCCGAATCTGTGGCCGGCGGTATCTCGTTACCCTTGAAGTGCAACTTCCAAACATCTTCATGAGCTGTTTCGAAGAGCCTTTCCAAGGTGTGGTGCTTTTTTGGGTTGAAATCCCATAGAGGGCGGCTTCGGCTCTGGCAGGGGAGGATCCGGCGCACCAGCATCACTTGAATTATGTCGACGAGCTTGATGTCCCTATCGATCATGCTTTGAATGCACGTTTGCAGCGCAATCAGCTCATCTGAGGAACACCAGTTCGGGCTCTTCTCGACCCAGGAGGTAAGTCGCACAGGAGCGCCGAAGTTGAATGTGGCAGTCGTGGCCCAGGTGGTGCCGCGGGGTTCGGTGATGTAGAACCATTGTTTCTGCCATTCCTTGACAGACTCCATGAATGTGCCTTTTGGCCAAGAGACATTGGTGAGCTTGCTCACCATAGCGCCCCTGCACTCTACGTGCTGTCCATCCACCACCTTGGGCTTCACGTTAAAGGTTTTGAGCCATAGCCTGAAGTGGGGGTGGATGCGGAGGAAGGCCTCGCACACGATGATAAACCAGAGATATTGAGGAAGGAGTTCGGGGATAGATCGTGTAAGTCTATCCTGTAATAGAACATTATCCCACAGATGAAGGGGTGGAGTGGAAACCCTAGCCCGCGGAGGAAATGGGGGAGGAACACTACCCTCTCGTCGGGCTTCGACGTGGGAATGATTTGTCCTTGGGCTGGAAGACGGTGGGCAATTTCTTTCGCCAGGTACCCAGCCGCCCGGAGCTCAGCGATGTCCTCCTCCTTGATGGAGGAGGCCATTCACTTGCCTTGACCTCCTGATCTAGACATGGTTGGAGTGCTTTCTCGAGTGGGAACCAGATGAGAACTTGGGCGCTGGAGCTCAAGGGTAGAAAGGCAGAAGAAGAGAGAAGGCGTGGGAGAAGAAAGGGGAATCTTATCTTCTTATAAGGGCAGCGAATATTGAACGCCACCCCACTCGCCTCAAAATTCACCTGCTCTCGAGGGCGGTGTAAACGGCACGGTTGGGTTACCCATGCCTTTATTGATGAGAATCCCGTAATAAGGGGACATGATCTCTGCTTCGACAAGACGTGCCAATGGCAACCACGTGTCGAAACATGGAGCACCAGGAAAAAATGGTTCGAAATTATGACCGGATGGACGTGATGTCATGTTGTAAAAGTTGTCAGCGGATTGGACTCGTGTATTATTATACTCTCTCTACGGTTGTGTGTGGTGTGTGTTACAGGTCCGAACACAATCAATTCGTTTGAAGACTATTCTAGAGTTCGGAAGGAGGAACCCGTTTTGCAATGCCGAAGACAGCACTACGCGCCGGATACCTTGTCATTGAAGGCAGGTTCAGGGGCTACTAAGGGAGTCCTCGATTAAGGGGTCCTCGGGCGTCCGGCCTATTAGCCATGTGCCGGACTGATGGGCTATGAAGATACGAAGACCGAAGACTACAGCCGAGTCCGGATGGGATTCTCCTTGGCATGGAAGGCAAGCCTGATGACCGGAAATGTAGATTCCCTTCTTTGTAACCGACCTTGTGTAACCCTAGATCCTCCTGGTGTCTATATAAACCGGAGGACTTAGTCCGGATAAGAGACTCATTATCATAGCCATACAAGCTAGACCTCTAGGGTTTAGTCATTACAATCTCAAGGTAGATCAACTCTTGTAACACTCATATTCATCAATATCAATCAAGCAGGACGTGGGGTATTACCTCCATAGAGAGGGCCCGAACCTGGGTAAACATTGTGTCCCTTGTCTCCTATTACCATCGACCTTAGACGCATAGTTCGGGACCCCCTACCCGAGATCCACCGGTTTTGACACCGACAGCGCCCCTTCCTCTCGTCCAATTCGGACTGCCCAGGGGGGCACCCCTTGTGGGCTCTCCTCTCTCTCCCCTATGGCCCATGTTGGCCCATTACTTCCCGGGGGTTCCGGTAGCCCCTCGGTACCTCGAAAAATATCCAATACGCTCCGAAACTATTCCGGTGTCTGAATACCATTGTCCAATATATCAATCTTTACCTCTCGACCATTTCGAGACTCCTTGTCATGTCTGTGATCTCATCCCGGACTCCGAACAATCTTCGGTCACCAAAAACATATAACTCATAATACAAATCGTCATCGAACGTTAAGCGTGCAGACCCTACGGGTTCGAGAACTATGTAGACATGACCGAGACACATCTCCGATCAATAACCAACAGCGGAACCTGGATGCTCATATTGGTTCCTATATATTCTACGAAGATCTTTATCGGTCAAACCACAATGACAACATACGTCATTCCCTTTGTCATCGGTATGTTACTTGCCCGAGATTCGATCGTCGGTATCTTCATACCTAGTTCAATCTCGTTACTGGCAAGTCTCTCTACTCGTTCCATAATACATCATCCCACAACTAACTCATTAGTCATTGTTGGCGTTCTGGGAAAGGGGGTCCCTAGACTTGCCTGCCTGCGGCCCACGGCGTGGCTCTACTAACGGCCTGGTACGACCCATGTTCATCAGCAAAGACTCAAGACCCTCGCGAGGCGGACGACACAAGACCTCCTCAGGGGCAGCCTCACTAGGCTGGCTCACGAGGAGCGGAGAGATCAAGGCGAGGGGCACCTCGCGAGGTTCCCGTGACGCGAGCCGTGAAGACCAAGGCCAGGCGGGCGCCAGCGGGCGCAGAGTACCAGTTGCCTCTTTGGTGCTAAATAGGCAGCTGCAGGCAAGGAGTCCCGAGGCATCAGGCAAAGGTTTCCATATCGGTGCAATGAGACCAAGAGCAGCAGGATGGCAGGACGGAGGTCATCACAGAGCCCACGACGGTGTCACCACCAGAGCCTTTGGCAGGCTAAGATAACCTTTTGTGAGGATAACTTGTACTAGTTGTCCCCCCTTCAAATTGGTTGTTGTGGGATCCCTTCCCGCCTAATATTTGGGAAGAGGACCCGAGCCTCTATAAATAGGACTAGCCACCACCATAGGGGGAGGGATCCCATCTCATCTGATCTTGGAGGGATCATTCAGATCATCCCCAACCACACAAGCTTATCGAGCTCGAGAACGCCTCCCCTCAGGAGGTTGTTCTTCCCTTGTACTTGTTCATCCCCAGCCTACAAGGCAATCCACCACACCAAACCGGAGTAGGGTATTACACCACATCGGTGGCCCGAACCAGTATAAATTCTTGTGTCCCTTGTTCCGTGGGTTCGGCGAGCTAGGCTTTGAGATTGTGGTGAGAGTGTGAGCTAGGGGGAGAGAGATCTTCATGCGCACCCCGGAGTTCGAACCTCAAGGGTTTTGCCGGAACCCGTAATCCGACATTTGGTGTGCTAGGTAGGGGTGTGCCGAAGTTCCAATCCTCCGTCGGCTCTGCCTCTCCGTCCGGTCCCCATGGCCAGCGCTGCTCCTATGACTAGATCAGCGGGCGCCCATGACGGCGCAAGGGGGCTCAGGGCCTTCACCCCCACCTTGCAACAGGCGCAGTGGCTGCACAAGTTCAAGCCAGAGATGCCGCCTCTCTACGACGGCGCGGCGGATCTGTCGGCCTTTGTGCTGGCATACGAGGAGGCCGTCCTGGAAGGTGGAGGCGACGACAAGATCATGGCCAACTGGTTCCCCATGGCCCTCGCTGGCGCGCCATGCGCCTGGCTGATCAACCTGCCAGGATCCTGTAACGCCCTCGATGTGGCTATATCTCCCACGTGTCGAAGCACGACTTAGAGGCATAACCGCATTGAAAGCAATGTCGCAAGTGAGGTAATCTTCACACAACCCATGTAATACATAAGGGAAAGAGATACATAGTTGGCTTACAATCGCCACTTCACACAAATACATGAATAAAGCATTACATCATCCAAATACCATCAGGGTCCGACTACGGAACCAAAATAAAAGAAGAACCCCAAATGCGACAAGGTCCCCGATCGACCCCAACTGGGCTCCACTACTGATCAACTAGAACGAAACAACACAAAGGACAAGATCTTCATTGAGCTCCTCCTGAGCTTGGTTGCGTCATCTGCACGGACTCATCGGCACCTGCAAGCTGGTTTGGAAGTATCTGTGAGCCACGGGGACTCAGCAATCTCGCACCCTCGCGATCAAGACTATTTAAGCTTATGGGTAAGGTAAAAGGTATGAAGTGGAGCTGCAGCAAGCGACTAGCATATATGGTGGCTAACATACGCAAAAGAGAGCGAGAAGAGAAGGCAAAAGCACGGTCGAACAACTATGATCAAGAAGTGATCCTAGAACAACCTACGTCAAGCATTACTCCAACACCGTGTTCACTTCCCGAACTCCGCCGGAAAGAGACCATCACGGTAACACACGCGGTTGATGCATTTTAATTAAGGTCAACTTCAGGTTTTCTACAACCGGACGTTAACAAATTCCCATCTGCCCATAACCGCGGGCACGGCTTTCGAAAGTTCAAATCCTTGCAGGGGTGTCCCAACTTAGCCCATCACAAGCTCTCACGGTCAACGAAGGATATTCCTTCTAGCGGGAAGACCCGATCAGACTCGGAATCCCGGTTACAAGACATCCTCGACAATGGTAAAACAAGTCCAGCAAGACCACCCGATGCGCCGACATCCCGATAGGAGCTGCACATATCTCGTTCTCAGGGCAACACCGGATAAGCAATCCGTACAACTAAAACCAGCCCTCGAGTTTCCCCGAGGTGGTGCTGCAAGGGGCTCTAGTTTGGACCAACACTTAGACAAGCACTGGCCCGGGGGGTTTAAAATAAAGATGACCCTTGGGCTGGCCTAACCCAAGGGAAAAAAGGCTAGGTGGCAAATGGTAAAACCAATGTTGGGCCTTGCTGGAGGAGTTTTATTCAAAGCGAACTGTCAAGGGGTTCCCATTATAACCCAACCACATAAGGAACGCAAAATCCGGGAACATAACACCGATATGACGGAAACTAGGGCGGCAAGAGTGGAACAAAACACCAGGCATAAGGCCGAGCCTTCCACCCTTTACCAAGTATATAGATGCATTAATTAAATAAGAGATATTGTGATATCCCAACAAGTAAACATGTTCCAACAAGGAACAGCATCTCCATGTTCCAACAAGGAACAAACTTCAATCTTCACCTGCAACTAACAACGCTATACGAGGGGCTGAGCAAAGCGGTAACATAGCCAGACAACGGTTTGCTAGGGCAAGGTGGGTTAGAGGCTTGGTTCAACAATATGGGAGGCATGATAAGCAAGTGGTAGGTATCGCAGCATAGGCATAGCAAAAGAGCGAGCAACTAAGCAAGCAAAGATAGAAGTGATTTCGAGGGTATGGTCATCTTGCCTGAGATCCCGCAAGGAAGAAGAACGAGTCCATGAAGAAGACAAACAGACGAAGTTGAACGGATCCTCACAAACACGACGTTATCGAAACTAACCCGAAGAAGCAACACCGGAAAGAAGCAAACAACATAGTAATAAACCATCACATAAACATGGCATGATGCACAACCAAGTATGATGCATGTCCGGTTTAAATATGCATGGCATGACAAAGTGCACAAACAAAACTACAAGTTAAGTGGAGCTCAATATGCAACGGGTTGCATATTGACGGAACACCACATCAATTATTTGGTTCTCTCTCGTTTAGGGTACCCACAATTAAATGTTATTAAACATGGAAAGAGGTGAGGCATACCAAAACTACACCATCTAAACAATTTAAATGGGGCCGAATATAAAAAATAACGAAATCCGGTAAATCCCCATATGCCTTAGTAATTTATTGCAACAACAATTTAAACATTTTAATTGTTGTGCACAAACAAAACTACAAGTTAAGTGGAGCTCAATATGCAACGGGTTGCATATTGACGGAACACCACATCAATTATTTGGTTCTCTCTCGTTTAGGGACCCAACAATATTAAATGTTATTAAACATGGAAAGAGGTGAGGCATACCAAAACTACACCATCTAAACAATTTAAATGGGGCCGAATATAAAAAATAACGAATCCGGTAAATCCCCATATGCCTTAGTAATTTATTGCAACAACAATTTAAACATTTTAATTGTTGTGATCATGATGCGGATGACATGAACAAGTTTAAGAAATTTTTATTAAGACTTGATAAGAGCATTATGAAGCATTTGTCACCGTGGTGGAAAGGAAAGGGGTGCCACGGCAACGATAACGAAAACGGTGCCACGGCAGCGTTCCGATTCCGGTAACTCGATTGAGATACTGATGCAAAGGAGAAGTGTGCGGTTGCGTGCCGAAGATGGTGGGGCGCTCCCGGATACCGGGTGTCCCACGAGTTGGTGACAAGGAAAACGAGTGACAAATTGGACACGGTGCAAACATGAGCATCTCAAACATCGCAAGCATTCATACACGGACGTCGTCTCGAGGTTATACCTTCGAAGCGTGCAAACGGGACGGTTCGAGTTCGTCGAGGGAAGTAGAGGAAGTAGTTGTTCCGCGACGGTAGTCGTTCACGTTCATAGTGGAAGTAGTGGTTCACGCGACGGTAGTCGAACTTGGCGTTCTTCGAACTTGCTGGTCTCGTCGAAACGAAGGGGTACTTGGCGTGTCCGAGGTCTCCGGCCGTAGTGGTACTTGGCTAAAGGGATCTCTGGAGGCGGCCTTGCGTCCCTGGATTCGGTGACCTTGACAACGATAAAAAAAAGGCAGCGGGGCAGCAGCATGTAGATGACGTAGGTGACGGAGAGCTCGGCAAGAGGCGTCACATGCAGGAAGCGGAGCCGGCTGGTCGACGGGGCGAGGACGATGGCGATTGTTGCTGGGGCTCCTGTTGGACGTGGAGGACGACGGATGCGGGCGCTCGTGTGGCGCTAGGAGCGTGGCTCCAGCGATGTTGCTTGCTGGTGGCGACCAGAGACAGAGGCAGGGTCTCGGCGAGGTTGGCGAGGCCGAGGCGGCGAGGCACGGTGCCATGGCGAGGCAACGCCGTAGAAGAAGGCGCGACTGGTGGCGGAGGTCGCCGGGCGACGTGTGGACGAGACAAGGGGCGGTGGAGGAGTTCCTGCAGTAGGACGGCGATGCTGTCCCGTGGCTGGAGGACGACACGAGTGAGAGGAGGGATCGGGGGTGATGCGCGGCGCTAGGAGACGAGAGGGAGAGGGTCGACGGGAGGAGGTAAGGGATCAGGCACGAGTGAGAGGATCGAGGCCGTGAGGGAGAGAAGGGGATCGAGCACGGCCTTCTGGCACGGTGCGTGAGGGCGTGCGTGTGGCGGCGGCGTGGGAGGACGAGAGGGATCGAGAGAACGAGGGGAGTGGGAATCGGGTGAGGGAGCGCTAGGGTTCGGTGGCTAGGCTGCGGGAGGCCTTGGTGGGCCAGCGCGGGAGGCCCGGTTGGGTGGAGGATTGGGCCTAGAGAGGCCTGCTGGCTAAGCTCTCTCTCTCTCCCTTATTTTTTTAAACTATATAAACTTGAAGAAAGGCCGAGAGGGATTGAAGTGGAGTTTGGACATGAAGTAAATTTTCTCAGAGTCACAAAAATGAGCCTGATCCAAGAAAAATGGAAATGAACACATGGGTGGAAGTTTGAAACGAACTCATTTGAATTTAATTCAAATGGTTTTGCATAGGAAGTAGGTGATAGGGAGGTCCAAAAATGTTGAGGTTTTTGGTGGAGCTCCGGAATAAGGTAAAAGAATTATCGACAAAGTTGAGAGTCGAAAACCGGAAGAAGGAAAGGTCAAGGATTTATCTAGCAAGTGGGTTGCGGATAATTCCAAATTAATGGAATACTTTATAATATCTCCCTAAAATATTGGGAGGATAATTTATATAGAGAAATCACCAGGTGAGTTCCCTTAATTTAAATAGATCAAAGATCTATGCAATTTATTTAGTTGAGTTGCAAAAGATTTATGAGAAGATGGCATGATGACATGATGCAATGCAAAAATAAAAGGGCAGGCACAAATGAAACACACGGCGAAACCCGGAACATATGGAAGTCTTCTCGAGCATCGGTCTCGGGGCGTCACAGATCCTCTGTGGCTTCTTGGGAGGAGCTGCATGGCCTTTTCGTTACACGCTTCATGGCACCGGTGCCTGTCGCCATCGCGGCCCTCCTCGACGGCTCGCAAGTGCCACCCTCGGACCGCCACACCAAGCAGTTCTTGCGCTAGATCGGCGCCGCCTCTGTGCAGCGGGGAGCCCCTCCAGGATGGGCAGCGCCCAAGGACGACCTCACCTTCGACTCAGGGGATCACCCCGCTACCATTGCTGGGTCAGTTGTGCTCCCAATGCTCTGCACGCCCACCATCTATAATGTCGCCATCACCAAGACTCTCATCGACGGTGGAGCAGGCCTCAACGTGCTCTCCGTGGAAGCTTTTGGCTTGCTTCACGTGCCGTACGGCCAGCTCTGCCCCACCAAGCCTTTCTCCGGAGTTGGCAGTGGGTCCACCAGCCCCTTGGGGCAAATACGCCTCCCGGCCACCTTCGGTACCTGGGACAACTACCGCACTGAGCTCATCGACTTCGACATCACCCGCATCGGTCTCCCGTACAACACCATCCTCGGGTACCCTACTTTGGCTCAGTTCATGTCAGCGACCCATCCGGCCTACAACCTCATGAAGATGCCGGGCAGCAGCGGCGTCCTCACCGTGGCCGAAGACACCAAGGAAGCTCTGGCGGCCCTCAAGCTCACCTTCAGGGCCGCAACGGTAGCGTGCACGGCCGGCAAAGCCACCCCAGGGGCTAAAGAGGCTGCGCCGGCGAAGAAGAAGTAGATGTTCACTCAAGACCGAGCCGAAACGAAGCAAGTGCCGGTCGAGGAAGGTGGACCCTCGGGAGCCACCTTCACCATAGGCGCCAACCTCGACCGGGATCAAGAGGAGGCATTGGTGAAGTTCTTGCGCGCGAACAAGGAGGTATTCGCCTGGGAACCCAAGCAGCTGGTAGGGGTCCCAAGGGGGGTAATCGAGCATCACTTAAGGGTGTGCCCCAATGTGCGCGCTGTGAAGCAGAAGGCGCGGTGACAGTCCACGAAGAAGCAGTCCTTCATCGTCCAGGAAACTCGCAAGCTGGAGGCAGCAGGTGTCATTCGCGAGGTCTGATACTCGGAGTGGCTGGCGAACCTTGTCGTCGTGCCAAAGAAAGGCGGGAAGGAACATATGTGTGTTGACTTCACCAACCTCAACAAGGCCTGTCCCCAAGACCAATTCTCGCTTCCGCGCATTGACCAGATCGTTGACTCCACCACCGAGTGCGACCTGCTGTGTTTCCTAGACGCGTTCTCGGGCTACCACCAGATCAAGATGGCAGTGGAGGATGTGGAGAAGACCGCCTTCTTGACCCCGTGCGGGGTGTACTGCTACACCTGCATGTCATTCGGACTATGCAACGCTGGGGCGACCTTCCAGCGGCTGATGCACATCGCCCTGGGTCAGCAGCTCGGGAGAAACGTTGAAGCCTATGTCGACGACATCGTGGTAAAATCTCGGAAGGCGAGAACCCTGATTCAAGACCTGGAGGAGACCTTTGCTAGCCTACGCCAGGTGGATTTGCGGCTCAACCCGGAGAAGTGCGTGTTCGGTGTCCCCTCCGGCAAGCTACTGGGTTTCCTCGTGTCTCACAGGGGGATTGAGGCTAACCCCGAGAAGGTCAAGGCAATAGAAGACATGAGCCCACCACAAACTCTCAAGGAAATGCAGAAGCTTGCAGGCTGCGTGACCTCGCTAGGGCGCTTCATCTCCAAGCTGGGGGAGTGTGCCCTGCCATTCTTCAAGATGATGAGGAAGAAGGGCCTGATCGAATGGACCCCAGAGGCAGATCTGGCATTTCAAGACCTCAAGAGATACCTAACCAGCCCACCGGTGATGGTGGCACCTCGCCCCCTCGAGCCTTTGGTGCTCTATCTGGCTGCTGCGCCTCACTCCACCAGCGGTGTTGGTGGTAGTTCGGGAGGAACACTGGGGCAAGAACCCGCAGTGCAATGCCGCGCCCTCGGCTGGAATTGTGCGGTCACAAGACGGCGCCGCTAAGGCCAAGACGATGCCCACAGACGATCACACCCCACAAGACGGCGTTCAAGGGCTGGTAGAGGCCCGGGAGGGTAACCAAGCTCCGGAGGTCACCCCACCTATGGAGGTGTCGCAACCTCCAGCAGTTGTGGACTCCATCGACGCTCCTGCCTTCGTCGAGCACCCGGTGTACTTCGTCAGCACGGTATTGCGGGACGCAAGGGTGCGGTACCCCATGCCCCAGAAGCTTCTGCTCGCGCTCCGGTGGCCTCACGCAAGCTGCGCCATTACTTCCAAGGCCACCCGATCTCGTCTCTGCTTACCCACTGGAGAGGGTGCTCTGGAGCCCTAATGCCACGGGAAGGGTCGCCGAGTGGAACATCGAACTTCAGGAATTTCATCTCGAGTTCAGCACAGCCAGGGTCATCAAGAGAGCTGCCCTAGCCGACTTCGTAGCCGAATGGACCGATGCCCCGGAACCTGAAGTTGGAGAGAGCATATCTCTCTCGCCAGGAAGTGAAGCACCAGATGGTTGGGTCATGTACTTTGAGGGCGCCTTCGCACGCCAAGGCGCGGGGGCTGGCGTTGTGCTCATCTCGCCCACCCAAGACAAGCTATACTACGCCGTGCAGCTCTGCTACCAGCGGGGTGAGAAGGTCTCCAACAACATTGCGGAATACGAGGGGTGGATCGCCGGCCTCAAGGCGGCGGCGGCCTTGGGGGTGAAGCGTCTCACCATCAAGGGCGACTCCCAGCTCCTCGTCAACTTCTCTAACAAGGTGTACGAACCAAGGGACGTGCATATGGAGGCCTACCTCGTGGAGGTGCGCAAGATGGAGAAGCAATTCTTAGGCCTAGAGCTACAACATGTGCCACGTGGCACCAACAAGGAGGCCGATGAGATCACCAAGAGGGCGTCAAGACGTCTACCCCAAGAACCTGGTGTTTTCGAAGAACGGCTCTTCAAGCCTTTGGCGACCCCCGCAGTCGCGGAGACTACATCACCTTGAGAGGAACTCCCCTAGCCACCAGCCTCGGGAACCCCCGCTTGCGGTCCGACCTCAGGAGCACGTCTACTCCTGGCGCTCGAGCCTTGGGAGGGATGCTAGACCGACGAATTCAAGGCGTACCTGATACGAGGGACACTGCCAGAGAAAGAGGAGGACGCGGAGCGCGTGGCCCGACATGCTACGACATACTGCATACAGGATGGTGAGTTATATAGAAAGTGACCAAATGATGTTTTCTTGCGATGCATCTCCAGGGAGCAGGGGAACGAGTTGCTAGCTGACATACATGGCGGGGACTGCGGGCACCACTCGTCGTCACGCACCCTTGTTGGCAAGGCATTGCGCGGCGGGTTCTACTGGCTCACGACACTCAACGACGCGACCGAGTTGGTGAGGTCCTGCCAGGCCTGCCAATTCCATGCCAAGCAAATCCACCAGCCTTCCCAGTGCCTCCAGACTATCCCACTTTCGTGGCCATTTGTGGTCTGGGGGCTGGATATCCTGGGCCCGTTCTGCGAGTGCCTGGGGGCTACCGCTACCTCTACGTCGCCATCGACAAGTTCACCAAATGGGCAGAGGTGGAAGTCGTCCGCACCATCCCAGCCGGGTCAGTAGTTAAGTTCATCAAGGGCCTCGTGAGCCAGTTCGAGGTCCCTAACCGCATCATCACCGACAACAGCTCGCAGTTCACTAGCAATCTCTTCAAGACCTATTGTCCTAACCTTGGAACGCAGATTTGCTACGCTTCGGTGGCACACCCCAGGAGCAATGGCCAAGCTGAGCGCGCCAACACCAAGGTCTTGAGAGGCCTCAAGACCCAGACCTTCAAGAAGAAGCTCGAAGCCTGTGTCAGGGGCTGGCACGACGAGATCCAGTCTGTGCTATGGTCCATCCGCACCACAGCCACCAAGCCAACAGGCGAGACCCCGTTCTTCCTCGTCTACGGAGCAGAGGCGGTTCTCCCTCACGAGGTCAAGCATCGCTCCGCGCGGGTCCTGGTGTTTGATGAGACATAGCAGGACGCCATGCGGGGGATGGACCTTGTGCAGGGGGGAACACCACCGTGAAGCCTCGCTCCGAGCGGCAAGATACCAGCAGGCGTTGCGACAGTACCACTGTCGCAGCGTCTGCTCCAGGACGCTCGAGGTGGGCAATCTCGTCCTGAGGCGGGTGCTCTCCAGGGAAGGGCTGCATAAGCTCTCACCCATGTGGGAGGGCCCGTTTAGGATTTCCCGTGTCTCCAGGCCTGGAGACACAGGACGGGATCCCCATCCAGAACGCTTGGAACATTCAGCACCTTCAGAAGTTCTACCCATGAAGCAAGGCCCAGTGCCTGTGAAGGTCTTCGCTCGTGACACTCTCACGTAATAATGAGTGAGGCTGTACATGCCCTGGAGTCTCCGGAGTGCCGCCCTCGGGCCTCGGGGGCTCCCTCCCACATCCTAGTGGCAGCACTTAGCTCCACGCTGGTGAGAAGACTAGACTAGGTGCCGGACGCGGCTGTTCATTTGCTTTCTATAGTTGGCTTGCCCCTTTTCCTTTAATGAAATTTGGAGTTCTGGCGTTTCTCGATGGTTTGGTTGAACCCCCTTCTTTCTGAATCTTCCCTTGATTCTTTGTTTTTCGCCAGGGAGGGCGGCAGTTGCCCGACGCTCTCCCTCGCACGCCTCGCGAGGGGGCTGGGCAGGTAGTATGCGCGTGCGCACTGGTCTCTGTGAGGCGTTCTCGTCTGAGCTTGTGATCGGCGCATCCCCTGTTAGTCCATGCCCCACGGGTACCTCGACACGGTGCGTTTGATCATAACCAGCCCATACCTGAGGCCTCGCGCAAGAAGGGTTAAGGATTTATTAACAAATTTTTGCAACTTCGCGATGTCGCTCGAATCAATAGCGGGGAAGCCCCACCAGGTGCCCAGAGACACGCGCCCTCATGAGGTCAAAGCTACGTCGGATGCATCGAGCTAAGTTACCCCTCTACATCCGTATAGGGCATAGATCTCACAACACAACCCGGAGGCAATAAACACACCACAAAAGCAACGTAAGCATCATGGTTCATTACACGCCCCGGCAGGGCTCCATACTCGTTTCTCACAATGCAGGAGGAAAGGGAAGGAGAGGACAAGCAAAAGAGGCTCCTGTGATGCGGCAGCTCATGAGGATCGGCCCCCGAATTCAGACGAAGCCCTCCTCGCGCTTCACCAGGGCGCGACGACGGGACGACCCGCCACTGTCCTCGAAGCGTGCCCGACGGCTGGTCATAGCCGCCACTACTGGAGCTCTCGCCGGAGGAGGAGCTGCCGTAGCTGGGCAAACCACGGCTGCCACCGAGGGCGAGTTCATCCTCGTGCTCGTCACGGCCATCGCCAAGGCCGAGCGCCTCGCCATCATCGTCATCTTCAGGACAGCATCTGGCGCGGCGGCCGTCTTCCCTGAACACCCTCATGAAGAGGGTCGCTGCCCCATCGAACTTGAAGTGGAGGGTGCTGAGGGAGTCCTGGACTAAGGGGTCCTCGGGCGTCCGGCCTGTTAGCCATGGGCCGGACTGATGGGCTGTGAAGATACGAAGACCAAAGACTGCACCCATGTCTGGACGGGACTCTCCTTGGCATGGAAGGCGATCTTGGCGATCGAATAAGTAGATTACTTTCTTTGTAACCGACCTTGTGTAACCCTAGATCCTCTCGTTGTCTATATAAACCAGAGGACTTAGTCCGGAGGAGAGGGACAATCATTACCATAGTCATACAGGCTAGGCTTTTAGGGTTTAGCCATCTCGATCTCGTGGTAGATCAACTCTTGTAATACTCATATTCATCAAGATCAATCAAGCAGGAAGTAGGGTATTACCTCCATAGAGAGGGCCCGAACCTAGGTAAACATTGTGTCCCCTTCCTCCTGCTACCATCGACCTTAAACGCACAGTTAGGGACCCCCTACCCGAGATCTGCCGGTTTTGACACCGACATTGGTGCTTTCATTGAGAGTTCCACTGTGCTGTCCTCAAAAGGTTTGATGGCTTCTTCAATCATCCACAACAACGTTGTCCAAGGGGAGGTCTTCCTCCCCGGATAGATCTTTGTGTTTGTCGGCTTCGCACCGCGGGACAACTCGCTTGGCCATCTGGAGCAGATCGACAGCTACGCCCCTGGCCGTCAGGTCAGATTCGGGAGCTTGAACTATGTCGCGGATATCCGTGGAGACTTGATCTTTGACGGATTCAACACCGCGGAAATCGCTCCCCGTCACCTCGATGAACATGACTTAGATCTGTCATCGGGCCATACCCAGAAAATTGCACCTGTAACCGCTCTGGCCTTAGATCCGGAGCAGGTCACGCCATCCGAGGACAGGAAGCTTAACCCCGCCACGGAAGCCGCAGACTCCACGACGTTGGAACCGCACACAGACCTAACCTCTGGTAATGCCTGTGTCCCCGGAACCTCGGGCTCGTTTCCGGTTAAAAGTTCCGAACTATGTGCATCCGCACGTGTCGAGCATGATCGGTTATCGATCGCCGATTTCAGTGCCGCAGACATCTTCCGGCACTCACCCTTGGGCGATGTGCTGAATTCATTAAAAAAATCTATCCTTAGGAGGGGAGTCGCAGCCGAACTATATCCGGTTCGAACTAGAAGCTGATGACAGGGAATTTCGCTCCCCACCCGCCACCCACTTTATGGCCACTGTCGAGGATTTAACCGACTCGCTTGATAACGGCTCCGAAGACATCGACGGTATGGACGATGATGCTGATGAGGAGCAAAACCCAAATCCACCATTTACTGGATGCTGGGCGGCCACTGCTTCATACGATGTATACATGGTGGACACACCCAAAACAACCAACGATGATGACAAAGAAAATCCAGTCGAGAATAAACCTCCTGAGACACAGCAAAAACGCCGGCGTCCTCGGCGCTGCTCTAAGTCACGTCATTCAAAAGACAGCAATGCTGGCACCGGAGAAAATAATACTCTGGACGACGCCGACAACAATGAGGACCTTGCTGAGGTAACATCTGAACATGAGGAGCAAGAAAACGGGCAAGCTAGCCTCGACGAACAGGCCAGGCCCAACGACTCAGAGGACGGTAGTTATCATCCGCTCTCTGAGGATGAGGAAAGCCTCGGCGACGAAAATTTCATCATGCCCGAGGAACCTCTCGAGCAGGAGCGCTTCAAGAACCAGCTAATAGCCACCGCAAGGAGCCTGAAAAAGAAGCAGCAACAACTTCAAGCTGACCAAGATCTGCTCGTCGACAGGTGGACTGATGTTCTGGCAGCCGAAGAATATGGCCTCAGTCACCCAGCCAAGAGTTACCCGAAGTGAAGGTTGCTACCTCAGTTTGATGAAGAGGCGCCGGAGCCCATACCTCCCTCGTGTGATGCGGCTGATCGACCACTATGCGGTCGGGACAATGCGGCGGACCGACCCACCACGTGGTCGAGATAGAGCGGCAACTCAGGCCGAATAGCAGCCTGCCCCACCGCCACGTAAAAATAGAGACAAAATGGTTCGGGGTCATACATACGACCTCCGGCAGACCCTCTATAGTAGAACATGACATATCCAATCGATTTACGGATCGCGAGGACATTCCTTGAAATGTAATGATGGCTACCTATTCGGACGTGACAAACCTAGTCGCGCCTGAGCCGACAACCGCAGACAGACTCCATCGGAGCTACGTCACGATGCGGCCAGGTATAGAGGCGCCGCACACCCTCTTTGCTTCACTGATGAAGTAATGGATCATGAATTCCCCGAAGGGTTCAAACCCGTGAATATTGAATCATACGACGGGACAACTAATCCCGCGGTATGGATCAAGGACTTTATCCTCCACATCCACATGGCACGCAGAGATGACCTCCATGCTATTAAATACCTCCCACTAAAGCTTAAAGGACTAGCTCGGCACTGGTTAAACATCCTGCCTGAAAATTCTATCAGCAGCTGGGAGGACTTGGAAGAAGCCTTCCTCGACAACTTCCAAGGTACATATGTCCGGCCACCAGATGCCGATGACTTAAGCCACATAGTTCAACAACCTGGAGAGTCAGCCAGGAAATTCTGGACTATGTTCCTAACCAAAAAGAACCAGATCGTCAACTGGCCGGATGCCGAAGCCCTAGCGGCCTTTAAACATAGCATCCGCAATGAATGGCTCACCCGCCACCTCGGCCAAGAAAAGCCAAAATCTATGGCAGCCCTTACGGCACTCATGACCCGCTTTTGCACGGGAGAGAATAGTTGGCTGGCTCGTAGAAAAAACACAACCACCGAGGCAGGCCCCTCCGAGGTCAAAAACAGCAATGGCAAGCTCCGACGTAACAGACACAAACGCCGAAGCAATGGTGATAACACCGACGACACTACAGTCAACGCCGTATTCAGTGGCTCCAAGTCCAGCCAGCGGAAGAAACCATGCAAAAGAAACAATCAGGGACCATCCAACCTGGACCGCATACTCGATCGCCCGTGCCAGATACACGGCACCCCAGACAAACCAGCCAATCATACCAACTGAGATTGTTGGGTTTTCAAGCAGACCGACAAATTAAACGCCGAGAACAGGGAAAAGGGATCACAAAGCGAGGATGACAAGGAGGATCCCGGCAACCGAGCACAGGGGGCAGAAGAAGTTTCCCCCTCAAGTCAAAATAGTGAACATGATATATGCTAAACACATCCCCAAAATGGAGCGCAAGCGCGCACTAAGGGACGTCTACGTGATAGAGCCAGTCGCCCCAAAATTCAACCCATGGTCGTCATTCCTGATCACCTTTGATCGTCGGGATCATCCGACTAGTATCCATCATGGCGGCTCAGCCGCACTAGTCCTCGACCCTATCATTGACGGATTTCACCTAACACGCGTCCTTATGGACGGGGGTAGCAGCCTCAATCTGCTCTATCAGGACACAGTGCACAAAATGGGCATTAATCCATCATGGATCAAACCCACAAAGACTACCTTCAAAGGAGTCATACCAGGTGTAGAGGCCCGCTGTACGGGCTCAATCACGCTCGAGGTTGTCTTCGGATCTCCGGACAATTTCTGAAGTGAGGAGTTAATCTTCGACATAGCCCTCTTTCGCAGCGGCTATCACGCGCTGCTCGGACGGACCGCATTCACCTGATTTAACGCAGTGCCACACTATTCTTATCTCAAGCTCAAGATGCCCGGTCCACGTGGCGTCATAACAGTCAATGGAAATACGGAACGCTCCCTCCGTACAGAAGAGCACACAGCTGCCCTTAGCAGCAGAAGTACAGAGCGGCCTTCTCAAGCAGAACCTTAATTCGGCTGCCGAGCCCACGGACACCGTCAAGACGGTCTGAACTACCCTGCAGCAGGATATCTCGGCTCGTCAGGAGCTAGACTAGCAATTCGGCCTCTGTCCCAGTCCTGGTCAAGTAGTGGCATTCGCACCACGCGTACATAACTATGCACTCAAAATTCCATAGGCATCGACGGAGGCATAGCTAGTTTGTGATCCACAGTACAGCTCAACCGACATCGGATACACACTTACTTTCACTTTTATTCATTTCCTTTTCAGGTTTCAATCCCGTAGGCCCCATCTGATGGCCTGATCACCAGTCCTCTTGAAGGATAAACACACCAAGACAGCGAGACACGCAGACGTATGGGGGATTTTCAAGGTGGTTTCGTTAACAATCACCCTACCTGTTTTTCAGGACCCACATGCAGCTCTCCGTTGGTTTTTCGCATGTCAAATAGCCTGTTGCTTATCGCACTACTTGTATCAATATGCCTCGACGTATTAATCAAAATACAACGAAAACAGTTCACGGCTGGAGCCTTAGGGCCCCAGCTTATCACTTTTGCACCCTTTCTGTTTTCTTTCCTTTTTTATCTTCTTCTCCACTATGGGTAACCCCATTAGGTAGCACCCGTACACTTTGGTACGTTTGATGTTTGCCAGGGGCTTCATAGCACCCCACACTATGGCAACAAAAGTCCGAACACTTTTTATAGTATAGTTCGGCACCCCGAATTTAGCACTATATGCATTGGCTTCGAATCATGTCTTTGGTCAATAGTTGGGTTGCCCGGCTCCTGTGCTTGCTACGTTATGTTCCCTTATATCGGCTAAGGTAGTAAAGGGAGAACTACTGCGATTGTGCCTTGGTTTATCCAAAGGAGCACCTCAGTAGAGAAAGCCGAAAACTGACTCTCATGATGCGGCGAGAGCCGGTCAGCTCTTCGGAGGTTGCAAATCATTGGAGATTTCTTCCGCATTACGCGAAGGATCGGTACTTCCCGATCAGACGCTTATAGCACTCGGATTCGGATACTAGGGGTTGTGCCCATGTTTTTATTGTCAAACTCCTATGGCTAAGTGAGGGCGTTCAAGCCGCATAGTCCGATTTCCTGGTTCGTTGCGCTAAACAACTTCTTCAAGGACCATATAATTGGATCAAGATTTTTTAGATTCCATCCCAAACACCTCCGTACTGCCTACGTGAGGGCAGAAGCCGACAACTGGCCAACCCTCAGATTTCATACAACACGGCTGCACGGGAGGTAAAATTTAAAACATAACAAACATTATATTATAAACCCACTTTGTTTTATCATACAAGGTAGAAGGAACTTGAATACATTTAGTCAAAGATAATCTCCTGCGAACACTGTGTTGCTACAATACGAGACCCCTCCAGTACGTCGCCAAAATACTGCTCGGGTGCATGGTGCTTCCTGCCCTCGGGCGGCCCCTCGGTCACAAGCTTGATGGCGTCCATCTTCACCCACCAGGCCTTGACGCGGGCAAAGGCCATACGCGCGCCCTCGATGCAGATGGACTGCTTGAAGGCGTCCAACCTAGGACAAGCATCCACCAGCCGCTTCACGAGGCCGAAGTAACTGCCGGGTATAGCTTTGGCTGGCCACAGACGGATTATTAAATCCTTCATGGCCAGTTCAGCCACCCTGTGCAGCTCGGCCAGCTGTTTTAGCTGATCACTGGAGGGCACCGGATCTTCTAGCGCAAGATATTGCAACAAGAACAGTTTCTCCGTGGAGCTCCCTTCTTCGGCTCGTAAGAACTCCACGGTGTCGGACACACTACGTGGCATATCAACAAAAGCCCGTGGAGAACTCCGAATCCGGGTTAGTAAAAGATACTTCGTCTTCACATACTTGCTTTCCATACTAAATGCCTTACCCGCCGCGATCGTCCTGGCCTCCTGGATCTCTTGGAGGGCGCCCTGCGCCTCACTCCGGGCCGTCTCCGCACCCTGACGAGCCTTGGCGAGTTCGGTCTCTTGAGCTGACGCATCGCTCTCCAAGGTCTCGCACTTCCTCACCGCGTCCTGGAGCTCTTGTTGGACCTCGTTGACCCGGGCCTTGAGCTTCTTACGGGCAGCCTGCTCCTTGACAGCCTCCCCCTCGGCTTCGGCTAGGGCCTTTCTTAGGGCCTCGACCTCGGTCGTCGCTTCTATACATATCATGACACTTCAGACAATGCATATCATTTTACTTTTTTCGAATACATAACGGGTTATCACATACCTTATTTTTCTTGGAGCTGCCTCCTCACCTGGCCGAGCTCCTCTTCGGCCTGCTCGAGACTCTGCTTCAATTCGGTGACCTCGGCAGTATGCGAGGCTGCGGCCAACAGCGACGCCTGCATATTCATTTTAGACAAATTTTGTTAGTTTCCTGCAATAAAGGATTGATCCTCTGTTCGGCTTTTTCTTTCCGAACACCGGACAGTGTCTCAGGGGCTACTGTCTATATTGGGATTTTCTCTTTTTTGGTGTCACTTACCTCAAAACCTGTCAGCAGGCTGCTGCAGGCATCGGTTAGTCCGCTCTTGGCGGACTGAACCCTTTCAATTACCGTGCCCATAAGAACATGGTGCTCATCCACAATGGAAGCGCCTCATAGCGCTTCCAGCAGATTATCCGGTGCCCCTGGTTGGACAGGGGTCACCGACAAAATAGGAATACCCCCCTTCTTTCAAAGGAGGTTGCGCGCCGGATTCTGGAGCTATATCGGTCTCTGGAATCGAATCCGGCTGAGGGCCGAACTGAATACGGCCCTCACCCCCAGTCTCCAGGGGGATTGGCTCCCCCTGATGTCCGACTATGGAGCCCTCGCCTTCTGGCGCCTCCTGAGCCTCCCCCGGCCTGGGAAAGTCCTTCGGGACAGCACCTCTATGTCGCCCTTGGCCTTGGGCAAGTAAGCGGTCGGCGGTGGCTCGCTAGCCATCACCCTTGAATCCAACGAACCTCGTGACGAGGATCGCTGGGAGCTGTGGTGGGCAGGACTGCAACATCATAACTAATCATGTCAATACAACAAAGATGAGAGGCTAGATTTATGGGTATGTATGAGTCTTAGCACTTACGATGCAGCCCGAGGCTTAGTGCGGGGGCATCGCTTTGGACTGCTGTCGACGTCCCATGCGGAGCTGCCCACGAGTGGGCCTTTCCCCTTCTTGGGCGCCTCCGCCTCCAGAATTGTGGAGGCCGCCCTCTTCTTCCTCCCCCCATCAGGGGGAGAATCGCTCTCCTCCTCCTCATCATCATCGTCATCTTCGGAGGTGGAGGAGCAGGTCTTGTCTTCAGACGTCGCGTCCGAAGCGCCCTTGCGGCGGGGGCCACTCCGGACCCCCTTGGCCCTCCCTTGGGCCTTCTTCTCCGGCGCCTTATAGGGCGCCGACACCAGCATCTTCGCTAAACACGGGATGGCTGGTTCTTCAGGCAGCAGAGCCAGACACTGGATCTGCTTCGCCCTCTCCATCCATTCCTGAAGAAGCAATGATAATAAAAACTCGGATATCATCCTTGAAACAAGCAAGTAGGGGATGCATTAAAAATAACATACCTCATTGGCGAGGTGATTAATGTCGTGCCTGTGGTTCGAGTCTGTGGCCGGTGGTGTCTCGTTGCCCTTGAAGAGCAACTTCCAGGCGTCTTCGTGAGTGGTTTCGAAGAGCCTCTTCAGGGTATGGTGCTTCTTCGAATTGAACTCCCATAGAGGGTGGCTTCGACTTTGGAACGGGAGAATCCGGCAAACTAGCATCACCTGGATTATATCGACAAGCTTGATATCTTTGTCCAGCATGCTTTGAACGCGCGTCTGCAGCTCTATCAGCTCATTTGGCGAACACCAGTTCGGGCTCTTCTCAACCCAGGAGGTGAGTCGCATGGGAGCGCCGAAGTTGAATTCGGCAGCCGCGGCTCAAGTGGCGCCGCGGGGTTCTGTGATGTAGAACCACTATTTCTACCATTCCTTAATAGTCTCTATGGAAGTGCCTTTTGGCCAGGAGACATTGGTCAGCTTGCTCACCATGGCACCTCCGCACTCCGCGTGCTGGCCATCCACCAACTTTGGCTTCATGTTGATGACCTTGAGTCATAGCCCGAAGTGGGCATGGATGCGGAGGAAGGCCTCACACACGATGACGAACACCGAGATGTTGAGGAAGGAATTCGGGGACAGATCATGGAAGTCTAGCCCGTAATAGAACATCAGCCCGCAGACGAAAGGGTGGAGTGGAAACCCTAGCCCGCAGAGGAAATGGGGGATGAATACCACCCTCTCATTGGGCTTCGGTGTGGGGACGACTTGCCCCTGGGCTAGAAGACGGTGGGCGATTTCCTTCGCCAAGTACCCAGCCGCCCGAAGCTCAGTAATGTCCTTCTCCTTGACGGAGGAGACCATCCACCTGCCTTGACCTTCGGATCCAGACATGGTTGAGTGCTTGCTCGAGTGGGAAAAAGATGAGAACTTGGGTGCTAGAGCTCAATAGTGGAGGGGCAGAGGAAGATAGAAGGCGTGGGAGAAGAAAGGGGAATCCTTATCCCCTTATAAAGGCAGTGAATATTGAACGCATCCCAACTCGCCCCGAAACTCGCCAATTCCGAAGGGCTGTGTGAATGGCACGGTTGGGTTACCCACACCCATATTGATGAGAATCCCGCAATAAGGGGACACGATCTCTGCTTTAACAAGACGTGCCGATGGCAACCACGTCTCGAAACATGGAGCAGCAGACGAAAAACGGTTTGAAATTATGACCGGGTGGACGTGATGTCATGTTGCAAAAAGTTGTCAACAGATTGGACTCATGGATTATTATATTCTCCGCGGTTGTGTGTGGTGTGTGTGTGTTACAGGTCTGGACACGACCATTATGTACGAACACCATCTTAGAGTTCGGAAGGAGGAACCCACCTTGCAATGCCGAAGATAGATCTAGGCGTCGGATACCTTGTCATTGAAGCCAGGTTCAGGGGCTACTGAGGGAGTCCTGGACTAAGGGGTCCTCGGGCGTCCGACCTATTAGCCATGGGCCGGACTGATGGGATGTGAAGATACGAAGACCGAAGTCTGCACCCGTGTCCGGACGGGACTCTCCTTGGCGTGGAAGGCGAGCTTGGCGATCGAATAAATAGATTTATTTCTTTGTAACCGACCTTGTGTAACCCTAGATCCTCCCGGTGTCTATATAAATCGGAGGACTTAGTCCGGAGGAGAGGGACAATCATTATCGTAGTCATACAGGCTAGGCTTTTAGGGTTTAGCCATCTCGATCTCGTGGTAGATCAACTCTTGTAATACTCATATTCATCAAGATCAATGAAGCAGGAAGTAGGGTATTACCTCCATAGAGAGGGCCCAAACCTGGGTAAACATCGTGTCCCCTGCCTCCTATTACCATCGACCTTAGACGCACAGTTCGGGACCCCCTACCCAAGATCCGCCAGTTTTGACACCGACAGGTGCACCGCCTGCCCAGGCCACGCGCGCGGGCGAACGTCTGCCAGCCGCGGGCCAGGTCTACGTCACCCGCAGCAGAGATCTCCACCGCGACCCATGAAGCCTTACTGTTGCAGCCATCGCCCTGCAGCCAGAGGCCGCTGGGACCTGGGGCCGCTGGGACCTGGGGCCGACAGTTCGCCAGCGAAGGAGCATGGAAGTTGAAGCCAAGTGCCAACCGGGTTCTCCGACCACACGACAAACTCCGGTAGCACCTCCGTTGAGTGGAAGCGCGGCCGGGAAGGCCGAGCGACCATGGCGCGCCTCCCCTCATTGATGGGTCTGCTCCGAGGGAGCTCGCCCACGCCCACGAGGGACCCAGAGGGGGTTGCGGAATGCTTGTGCGGGCGACCGCGCCCCCTCTTAGGCGGTGGCGAGCTAGGCCCCTCCTGGCGAGCTTTCCCCTTCTCGGCGGCCGAGAACCTCTTCACTGGTGCCATGGGTGTCGCGGCAAAGAAGAAGCGGGTGGAATGGAGGAAGAGATGAGAAACGGAGGCCCTGCTCCTCCCCTCATATATAGCCAAGGGGAGGCCAATCACCAGCCTCCACGATCTAAGGTGACGATGACCTTTTTCTGCATGCAACATGGACTCGTCAAGTCGGGCAGTTGCCGAGGCGACGTGGGGAAGCGAAGACGCCCACGTCATGTCAATCGCCATGCGTCAATCAAGGCCACAGGCTTTTGGGGCCCTCAGCGCTCTGCACTTGACCCTTGGCTACGCCTCGAAGCCAAGTCTGAGCGCGCCTTGGGCCCCGGGGCTACTGTCGGCGTTCTGGGAACGAGGGTCCCCAGACTTGCCTGCCTGCGGCCCACGGCGTGGCTCTAGTAACGGCCTATTACGACACATCTTCATCAGCAAACACTCAAGACCCTCGCGAGGGGCCAAGCCTCGCGAGGCAGATGACACAAGACCTCCTTAGGGGCACCCGCAATAGGCTGGCTCACGAGGAGCGGAGAGATCAAGGCGAGGGGCACCTCGCGAGGTTCCCGTGACGTGAGCCGTGACGACCAAGGCCAGGCGGGCGCCAGCGGGTGCAGAGTACCAATTGCCTCTTTGGTGCTAAAGAGGCAGGTGCAGGCGAGGAGTCCCGAGGCATCAAACAAAGGTTTCCATATCGGTGCAACGAGACCAAGAACAACAGGACGGCAGAATAGAGGTCATTGCAGAGCCCACGACGGCGTCACCACCAGAGCCTTTGGCAGGCGAAGACCACCTTTTGTGAGGATAACTTGTACTAGTTGCCCCCCTTCAAATTGGCCGTTGTGGGATCCCTTCCCACCTAATATTTGGGAAGAGGACCCGGGCCTCTATAAATAGGACTAGCCACCACCATAGGGGGAGGGATCCCATCTCATCTGATCTTGGAGGGATCATTCAGATCATCCCCAACCACACAAGCTCATCGAGCTCGAGAACGCCTCCCCTCAGGAGGTTGTTCTTCCCTTGTACTTGTTCATCCCTAGCCTACAAGGCAATCCACCACACCAAACTGGAGTAGAGTATTACACCACATCGGTGGCCCGAACCAGTATAAATTCTTGTGTCCCTTGTTCCGTCGGTTCAGCGAGCTAGGCTTTGAGATCGTGGTGAGAGTGTGAGCTAGGGGGAGAGAGATCTTCGTGCGCACCCCAGAGTTCGAACCTCAAGGGTTTTGCCACAACCCATAATCTGACAGTCACATTGCTTGCAAGGCTTATCATGATGTGCATTACCGAGAGGGACCAGAGATACCTCTTCGACACCCGGAGTGACAAATCCTAATCTCGATCTATGCCAACCCAACAAATACCTTCGGAGACACCTGTAGAACATCTTTATAATCACCCAGTTATGTTGACATTTGATAGCACACAAGGTGTTCCTCCGGTATGCGGGAGTTGAATAATATCATAGTCAAAGGAATATGTATAAGTCATGAAGAAAGCAATAGCAATAAAACTTAACGATCATTATGCTAAGCTAACGGATGGGTCTTGTCCATCACATCATTCTCCTAATGATGTGATCCCGTTCATCAAATGACAACACATGTCTATGGTCAGGAAACTTAACCATCTTTAATTAACGAGCTAGTCAAGTAGAGGCATACTAGGGACACTTTGTTTTGTCTATGTATGCACACATGTATCAAGTTTCCGGTTAATACGATTCTAACATGAATAATGAACATTTATAATGATATAAGGAAATATAAATAACAACTTTATTATTACCTCTAGGGCATATTTCCTTGAGTCTCCCACTTGCACTAGAGTCAATAATCTAGATTACATTGTAATGATTCTAACACCCATGGAGTCTTGGTGCTAACCATGTTTTTCCCGTGGAAGAGGCTTAGTCAACGGGTCTGCAACAATCAGATCCGCATGTATTTTGCAAATATCTATGTCTCCCTCCTTGACTTGATCGCGGATGGAGTTGAAGCGTCTCTTGATGTGTTTGGTTCTCTTGTGAAATTTGGATTCCTTCGCTAAGGCAATTGCTCCAGTATTGTCACAAAAGATTTTCATTGGACCCGATGCACTAGGTATTACACCTAGATCGGATATGAACTCCTTCATCGAGACTCCTTCATTTGCTGCTTCCGAAGCAGCTATGTATTCCGCTTCACACGTAGATCCGGCCATGACGCTCTGCTTGGAACTGCACCAACTGACAACACCACCATTCAATATAAATGCGTATCCGATTTGCGACTTAGAGTCATCTGGATCAGTGTCAAAGCTAGCATCGACGTAACCATTTACGACAAGCTCTTTGTCACCTCCATAAACTAGAAACATATCCTTAGTCCTTTTCAGGTATTTTAGGATGTTCTTGACCGATGTCCAGTGATCCACTCCTGGATTACTTTGGTACCTCCCTGCTAAACTTATAGCAAGGCACACATCAGGTCTGGTACGCAGCATTTCATACATGATAGAACCTATGGCTGAGGCATAGGGAATGACTTTCATTTTCTCTCTATCTTCTGCAGTGGTCGGGCATTGAGTGTTACTCAACTTCACACCTTGTAACACAGGCGAGAACCCCTTTTTTAACTGATTCATTTTGAACTTCTTCAAAACTTTATCAAGGTATGTGCTTTGTGAAAGTCCAATTAAGCATCTTGATCTATCTCTATAGGTCTTGATGCCCAATATATAATCAGCTTCACCAAGATCTTTCATTGAAAAATTCTTATTCAAGTATCATTTTATGGTACCCAAAAATTCTATATCATTTCCAATCAACAATATGTCATCCACATATAATATTAGAAATGCTATAGAGCTCCCACTCACTTTCTTGTAAATACAAGCTTCTCCAAAAGTCTGTATAAAACCATATGCTTTGATCACACTATCAAATTATTCCAACTCCGAGAGGCTTGCACCTGTCCATAAATGGATCGTTGGAGCTTGCACACTTTGTTAGCATCGACAAAACCTTCTGGTTGCATCATATACAACTCTTCTTTAAGAAATCTATTAAGGAATGCAGTTTTGACATCCATTTGCCAAATTTCATAATCATAAAATGCGGCAATTTCTAACATGATTCGGACAGACTTAAGCATCGCTATGGGTGAGAAGGTCTCATCATAATCAACTCCTTGAACTTGTCAAAAACCTTTCACAACAAGTCAAGCTTTGTAGACAGTAACATTAACATCAGCGTTAGTCGTCTTATTGAAGATCCATTTATTTTCTATGGCTTGCCGATCATCGGGCAAGTCAACCAAAGTCCATACTTTGTTCTCATACATGGATCCCATCTCAGATTTCATGGCCTCAAGCCATTTCATGGAATCTGGGCTCATCATCGCTTCCTCATAGTTCATAGGTTTGTCATGGTCTAGCAACATGACTTCCAGAACAGGATTACCATACCACTCTGGTGCGGAACGTACTCTGGTTGACCTACGAGGTTTGGTAGTAACTTGATCTGAAGTTTCATGATCATCATTATTAGCTTCCTCACTAATTGGTGTAGGCATCACTAGAACTGATTTCTGTGATGAACTACTTTCCAATTCGAGAGAAGGTACAACTAGCTCATCAAGTTCTACTTTCCTCCCACTCATTTCTTTCGAGAGAAACTCCTTCTCTAGAAAGGATCCATTCTTAGCAACAAATGTCTTGCCTTCGGATCTGTGATAGAAGGTGTACCCAACAGTTTCTTTTGGGTATCCTATGAAGACACACTTCTCCGACTTAGGTTCGAGCTTATTAGGCTAAAGCTTTTTCACATAAGCATCACAACCCCAAACTTTAAGAAACAACAACTTAGGTTTCTTGCTAAACCACAGTTCATACTGTGTCGTCTCAACGGATTTAGATGGTGCCCTATTTAACGTGAATGCGGCTATCTCTAATGCATAACCCCAAAACGATAGTGGTAAATCGGTAAGAGACATCATAGATCGCACCATATCTAATAAAGTACAGTTACGACGTTTGGACACACCATTACATTGTGGTGTTACAGGTGGCATGAGTTGCAAAACTATTCCACATTGTTTTAAATGAAGACCAAACTCGTAACTCAAATATTCGCCTCCGCGATCAGATTGTAGAAACTTTATTTTCTTGTTATGATGATTTTCCACTTCACCCTGAAATTCTTTGAACTTCTCAAATGTTTCAGACTTATGTTTCATTAAGTACACATACCCATATCTGCTCAAATCATCTATGAAGGTTAGAAAATAACAATACTTGCCGCGAGGCTCAACACTCATCGGACCGCATACATCAGTATGTATTATTTCCAATAAGTCAGTGGCTCGCTCCATTGTTCCCGAGGATGGAGTCTTAGTCATCTTGCCCATGAGGCATGGTTTGTGATGTCTACTACGCAACTTTATTCTTGTAGACACGTGTTGGGCCTCCAAGCACAGAGTTTTGTAGGACAGTAGTAATTTTCCCTCAAGTGGGTGACCTAAGGTGTATCAATCCGTGGGATGTGTAGGATAAAGACGGACTCTCTCAAACAACCCTGCAACCAAATAATAAAAAGTCTCTTCTATCCCCAACACACCAAATACAATGGTAATTTGTATAGGTGGACAAGTTCGGCGAACAGATTGTGATAAAAGTGTAATATTGATGGTAGAAATATATTTTTATAATCTGAATAAATAAAAACAGAAACGTAGCAAATAGGAAACGGGCACAAAAACGGTATTGCAATGCTTGAAAATGAGGCCTAGGGTCCGTACTTTCGTGTAACACCCCAGATGTAACTTTTCCAATTTGTACTCCAACTCTTGCCGTTTCCGGCGTTAAGTTATATTTATTCCTCGGGTTCGGGTTTTTGTCTCCGTGTGTTTTTATCGTTGTCATGCATCTCATACCATGTCATCATGTGCATTGCATTTGCATACGTGTTCATCTCATGCATTCGAGCTTTTTCCCCGTTGTCCGTTTTGCATTCCGGCGCTTCGTTCTCCTCCAGTGGTCATTTCTAGCTTTCTTTCGTGTGTGCGGATTAAACATTTCCGGACTGGACCGAGACTTGCCAAGCGGCCTTGGTTTACTACCGGTAGACCGCCTGTCAAGTTTCGTATCAATTGGACTTCGTTTGATACTCCAACGGTTAACCGAGGGACCGGAAAGGCCTCGTGTGTGTTGCAGCCCAACACCCCTCCATTTTGGCCCAAAACCCAGCAAACTCTGCTCCATGTCCTAGAGCGTTCGATCACGATCGCGTGGCCGAAAACCGCACCTCATTTGGACTCTCCTAGCTCCACTTATGCCTATATATACCCCCCCCCCCCCTCGAAAATTCCGGGTCAAACACTCCTAAAACCCTAGATCCATCTCTCCCGCCGCCGCCGGACGAAATTGCACGAGACGGACATGTCCGCATAGCCCGCCGCCGCCACGTGTCACGTCGTGACTCGCCCCACCGCCCTGGTCCACATCGCCGTCGCCGGGCCCGAAGGCCCGTAGCCGGCCCCCGACGCCGCCTCCGCGGGCCAGAGGAGCCCGCGCCTCCCGGCCATCTCCGCCGCCATCTTCCTCGGCTCAGGCGGCCGGAGCAGCCGCCGCCACCGCACCGGATCCCGCCGCCATCTCCGCCGCCCGGCCCGGCCGCTCCACGCTGACCTCGCCGCCGCTCCCCTCCGTCCGCGGTGCCGCCTCCTCCGCCGAGCCGGACCACCGCCCCGGCCTCTCCCTCCTCGTCTCCTACTCCGGCCACGACGAACTCCGGCGAGAGCTCCAAGCCCGATCAACCTCGGGATCCGCGCCGCCGATCTAGATCTCGGTTGACTTTTCCTCTGAAAACCCTAATTTTTATGCCTACTTTCACCGTCCGTATCTCCGTATCTGTAGCTCCGATTTGGACATATAATATATCAAAATGTTCGTCTCGACGAGTACATCATTTCATTCCATTGCATCATTTTCATTTGAGTTCATCTTGATGCCCGAAATGCTGTTAGAAGGAGGCTTCGTGAGTTAATTGTCAGATCTGCTAGTTCATCTTAGGCTTTTGTCATTTTTGCCATGATTATTGTGTGCATGTTATGCCTGTGAGTCCTTCATATGTTTTGTTAAGCATTTTGTCTTATTTCCAGAGGTGCAACCCATGCATTTTTAGGATGTGTGTGGTGACTTGTGCAAGCTTGCAAAGTGAGGCACCCGGGAAATCTGTTTTCAGAGAGTAGTTTTCACTAAGTCTGGGATTATTTAGTTCATGATGCCATATGGTCAGCTTGTTTCCTAGTGATCCGTGCCTCTTTTGAGGATGATCAGTAAAGGAGTTTTTTTAATCATGTTCTGCTCTATCCATCCATGTCTTTGTTTATAGTTATGGAGCACCCTAGCTTGAGTCAATCGAGCTCTACTTTTGCTTCATGGTGAATCTGGGCAGATCGTCAACTCGTTTGCGATTTTGCGGATGTTATTGTAGTTGATCTGTGTATGCTATGCCTTTGTTCTTGCCATGTCTAGCTAGCATTTTGTGCCTTCTTTATGGATGTATGCTTGTCTTGCCATGACTTGCACTGTAGTGAGTGCATCGAGCTCGTTTACATGCCTTCGTGAGTTATATTTCAGCATGTCTCAGTTTTCACTAAGTCTGAAAACTGATTGTGTTTTAGCTATGTTCGTGTGCCCGTTAGTATATTTTGTGGTCCCTTTTGGCCCCAGGTCACTTTGGGACTTTTGTTAAGCTTGTTGAGTATCTCCATGCCATATTCTTACTTGTCTTAATCAGGTCATGTATCATGTTGTTTTGCAGCTCCGAAGAGGGCTTCGTGATCTGAAATTTCAGACAAGTGTTAATTTCACTAAGTCTGGAATCTGTTTTGCATTTGCGTTTTTTCCATGCTTGTTTGAACCTCATAATGGATGAATTGGCCGTGGCTCAGTGCTAGTCTTTTGTTAAGAATCTTGTGTGCATCCCTGCCATGTATTTTGTTGTCATGTTTGGTGGTTGTAGCTTGTTCATCTCATTGCATTTAGATGCCTACTTGCTGTAAATCGCAGACCGGTGTCATTCTTAAAACGCTTGCCATTTCTAAACCGTAACTCCGATTCCGGCGTTCTTTATATCATTTTCAAGCGATTTCATCTCATCTTTCCAGTGGCACCCTTGGAATTCCAAGTTGAGGCCAGGTTCATGTATTTCCTGTCATATCTTGCATTTTGCATCCTGCATCGCATCTCGCATAGCATATCATCATGTCATCTTATTGCTTGGTCTTGCACGTGGTTGATTGTATCCTTGTTGCCTGTTTGTCTTGTTTGGGTAGAGCCGGGAGACGAGTTCGCTACCGTGGAGCCCGTTGAGTTTTCTTGTGAGGATCCAGTCAACTCTGACAACTGTGCAGGCAAGATGATCATACCCTCGAAATCACTACTATCTTTGCTATGCTAGTTTGCTCGTTCTTGCTATGCCAATGCTACGATGCCTACCTTTTGCTTGTCAGCCTCCCAATTGCCATGTCAACCTCTAACCCACCTTGTCCTAGCAAACCGTTGATTGGCTATATTACCGCTTTGCTCAGCCCCTCTTATAGCGTTGCTAGTTGCAGGTGAAGATTGGAGGCCGTTCCTTGTTGGAACATCTTTTATTTACTTGTTGGGATATCATTATATTGCTATGTTATCTTAATGCATCTATATACTTGGTAAAGGGTGGAAGGCTCGGCCTCTCGCCTAGTGTTTTGTTCCACTCTTGCCGCCCTAGTTTCCGTCATATCGGTGTTATGTTCCCGGATTTTGCGTTCCTTACGCGGTTGGGTTATAATGGGAACCCCTTGATAGTTCGCCTTGATTAAAGCTTTTCCAGCAATGCCCAACATTGGTTTTACCATTCCCA
Source organism: Triticum urartu (assembly GCF_003073215.2). Taxonomy (NCBI): domain Eukaryota; kingdom Viridiplantae; phylum Streptophyta; class Magnoliopsida; order Poales; family Poaceae; genus Triticum; species Triticum urartu. The sequence continues at coordinate 107,475,186 of NC_053027.1, forward strand.
CCTAGCCCTTTTTTTCCCTTGGGTTCTGCAGACTCAAGGGTCATCTTATTTTACCCCCCCCCCGGGCCAGTGCTCCTCTGAGTGTTGGTCCCACTGAGCGATGTCCGGGGCTACCAGGGGCAACTCTGGGCTGGCCTACCCGTCGTCTTGCTCATCTGAGTGTGCCCTGAGAAAGAGATATGTGCAGCTCCTATCGGGATTTGTCGGCACATTCGGGCAGTGTTGCTGGTCTTGTTTTAACCTGTCGAAGTTGTCTTGAAGAACCGAGATACCGAGTCTGATCGAAACGTCTCAGGAGGAGGTCTATTCCTTCGTTGACCGTGAGAGCTTGTCATGGGCTAAGTTGGGACTCCCCTGCAGGGATTGAACTTTCGAAAGCCGTGCCCGCGGTTATGGGCAGATGGGAATTTGTTAATGTCCGGTTGTAGATAACTTAAAACCTTAATTATTTAAAATGAATCAACTGAGTGTGTTACCGTGATGGCCTCTTCTAGGCGGAGTCCGGGAAGTGGACACGGTGTTGGAGTTATGTTTGCGCAGGTTGTTCCTCTAGATTCTCGCTCGCGCTTTGTCTCCTCTTCTCGCTCTCATTTGCGAATAAGATAGCCACCATATATGCTAGTCGCTTGCTGCAGCTCCACACCATAATTGCCTCACCCTTCCTATAAGCTTAAATAGTTTTGATCATGAGGGTGCGAGATTGCTGAGTCCCTGTGGCTCACAGATACTATAACTCCAGATGCAGGTCCAGGTGATTCCGCTCCAGGTGACGATTACGAGCTCAAGTGGGAGTTCGATGAGGACTCTCAGCGTTACTACGTGTCTTTTCCTGATGATCAGTAGTGGTGCCTAGTTGGGGTTTGATTCAGGGCCTTGTCGCATGTTGGGTTTTCTTCTATTTTGGCGCCGTAGTCGGGCCATGGGTGTTTGTATGATGGATGTTATTTATGTACTCTGATGTGACGTGGCGAGTGTAAGCCAACTATGTATCTCCCCCTTTTAATTATGTTACATGGGATGTTGTGATGATTTCCTAACTTGCGACATTGCTTTCAATGCGGTTATGTCTCTAAGTCGTGCCTCGACACGTGGGATCTATAGCCGCATCGAGGGCGTTACAAGTTGGTAATCAGAGCCTTCCCCGACCTTAGGAGCCCCATTGCTTGATCGTTTTAGCAGCCGAGTTGTGTCTAGAAAAAAATGTTTTGAGTCTTTAGGAATTATATATCGGAGAGCTTAGGAATTCTTTTTACTTCCCAGTCTCCTCATCGCTCTGGTAAGGCATCCTGACGTAGAGTTTTGACTCTTCTCTTCTCAAATTTCACTAAAAAAAATTTTAGGATCACGCGAGTATCTTGGAATTGTTCCGATGGCTTATGATGAGAACATTGTCTTGGTGCCTCCTGTCAGGGGTTGAGTGGAAGTGTCCCGGGGAGTTGAGCTCTGAGGTGTTGTCATCATAATTTTATCGTTGCAATTCTGGAATACTTGAGATATGTTCGCCGACATTGAAAATCTCTTTTATGCAGTTTGTTGGTGAGATAACCTCGACGCCACCCAGTACTGGGGCGGGAGTTCGGGAGTATCGCCATAACTTGTATAACGGATGCTTTTCGAAGGTTGAGGTAGATGGTTTCCGAAGTTTTCTTGGTTATGTGTTGAAGGATGGATACAGCTGGATGTAGGATTTGCTAATTTGGGTGAGATATTATGCTTCCCCTGTATCCCCAACACCTGATTGCATAACCGGAAAGGTTCGGGAGTTTCATAGGTGGGAATTCTAGTAGCTCTAGTTCTTCTTCCACGGATATTGGTTTGAGATTGGGATTTCTTACCGATTATTCGTTCTTGATCCGTACCTTGTTGATTTATTTCTCTACCTTAATTCTACATGGATTCTCAATTTATGGATATGTGACCATTTGAAGAGGAATGCATTCGTTCATTTTGTTCGGATGTGAAGACTATATGTTGCAATTTTCATTCCGTTGGATTCAGCTTCAATATTTACCTATCAATGTGCTAATGGTGGTCAACCTCTTCAGGATGGCTCCCGCTAAGAGCACCAGTCAGAATCAGAATCAAGATCCGCCACCACCTCCACCTCCTCCAGAGGCATGGCAAGCTGTGATGGTCGCAACCAATGCAAACACTCAGCTGATCATGCAAATTCTCCAAGAGCGCAATCAAGGCAGTCAAGGGAATCAAGGCAGCAATCAGAGTCACTTTGCTACACTCAACCAGTTCCTTGCTAACGGGCCAAAGACTTTCAGTAATTGTGTTGAGGCAACCGATGCTGACGATTGGCTTGTGGATCTGTGTAAGCATTTCGAGTGCAGTAACGTCAGGCCTGAGGACTTTGTCAAGTTCGCTTCCTTCCAACTCAAAGATCAGGCAGCAGAATGGTTCCAGCAGTACAAGGATTCCAGAGGTGGACATGTTATCACTTGGGATGATTTCCATCGAGATTTCCGAGCTCATCATATTCCACAGAGCGTGGTTGAAAGCAAGCGTGAGGAATTCCGCAATCTGAAGCAAGGCTCTTTGTCTGTCTATGACTACAACAAGTTGTTCCAGAAGCTTGCCCGCTTTGCCAAGCAGGACGTGCCTGATGAGAAGAGCATGATATACCAGTTCAGGGGTGGTCTCAAAGAAGATATTCAGCTCGCTCTTGTTCTCTTTGAGCCCTTGAGGTACGATGAGTTCTACAACATGGCACTGAAGCAAGAGGCTGCTCAATTGAGGTGTGATGCTTCCAGGAAGCGAGTCAGAGATGTTACTCCTTCTTCCTCTACTCAAGTGGCCAAGCAGCAGAAGTTTTGGCTTCCTCCTCCGTTCCGTCAGCCGTTTCAGCAGAAGAGCAAAGGTGGCAGTGGTTCTTCCCACCCCCCCAACCCTGGCTTTCAGAACAAGACTTCGTCTCAAGCTCCAAGATCGAGTGCTCCGTATCACCGTCCGCTTTCAGAGGTCACGTGCAACAAGTGCCAACAGAAGGGTCACTATGCCAACAAGTGTTTCAACCAGAGGCGTCTTCCTCCTCCTCCTCCTGTCAGATCGGCAAGTACAGCTATGGTCAAGCATAACCCCAAGCATGCCAAGGTCAATTTGATGAATGCAGCTGAGGCAGAGGACTCATCAGATGTGATCATGGGTAACCTTCCTGTTAACGATGTTCCTGCAAAATTTCTTTTTGACATTGGTGCATCGCATTGCTTCATCTCAAAGCCTTTTGCATCTAAGCATGAGTTGACTTCCCAAGTTATGCATAAACCGTTAGCAGTCGTCTCTCCGGGTAAATGTTTGCTTGCTAATCACGAGGTTCCGGATATTTCTATCTTGATGGGTGATTTCAAGTTTCTGGCTTCTCCAATGGTTCTTGGTAACTCGGATATTGATCTTATTCTCGGGATGGATTGGCTTTCTAAGCACAAGGCTCAGCTTGATTGTGCAACCAGGCAGATTCAATTGACTCATTCGTCTGAGGATGTAATTGTCTTTGCCGCTCGGGATAATACCATTCGTCTGTTTTCTCTCAATGAGAAGGGTGAATTGGATGCCATCTCTCAAATTCCAGTCGTTTGCGAATATCAAGACGTCTTTCCAGAAGAGCTCCCAGGAATGCCTCCGCACCGGCCAGTTGAATTCGTTATTGAACTTGAGCCTGGCACGGAACCTGTGTGCAAACGTCCTTACAAGCTCGGACCTGAAGAGTTGAAGGAGCTGAAGAAGCAACCCGATGAGCAAGAAAGAATGGGTCTCATCCGGCCTAGTTCTTCTCCGTGGGGTTGTGGTGTTCTTTTTGTGAAGAAGAAGGATGGAACGGACCGACTTTGTGTTGATTACCGTCCGGTGAACAAGAAGACCATCAAGAACAAATACCCACTTCCCAACATCAATGAGCTGTTCGAACAACTCAAAGGTGCCCAAGTATTCTCCAAGCTTGATCTCCGTATGGGTTATCACCAGATTCGCATTCGTGAAGAAGATATTCCCAAGACAGCATTCAGAACAAGCTTTGGTTCTTATGAATACACTGTCATGTCTTTTGGCCTCGCAGACGCTCCTCCGATGTTCTCTCGCATGATGAATTTCATCTTCAACGCCTACACCAATGACTTCGTTTTGGTCTATCTCGACGACATTCTGGTTTTCTCGAAGAACAAGGAAGATCATGCCAAGCACTTGCGTTTGGTTCTTGATAAGCTCAGGGAACATCAGTTCTACGCCAAGTTCTCCAAGTGCGAATTTTGGCTCGATGAGGTTCTTTATCTTGGTCATATCATCTCTGCCAAGGGCATTTCCGTGAATCCTGAGAAGGTGTCTGCAATTGTGAATTGGGAACCTCCTCAGAACGTGAAGCAACTCCGCAGTTTTCTCGGTCTCGCAAGCTATTGCCGAAGATTCGTTGAAAACTTTTCTAAGATCGTGAAGCCTCTCTCTAATCTTCTTCAGAAGCACGTCAAGTACGTTTGGTCTCCGGAGTGTGATATTGCTTTCAACACTTTGAAAGAGAAGTTGATCACTGCTCCAGTTCTGACTCCGCCTGATGAATCCAAGCCGTACGAGGTCTTTTGTGATGCCTCTCTCCAAGGTCTTGGCGCAGTTTTGATGCAAGAGAAGAAAGTTGTTGCTTATACATCTCGCCAGTTGAAGCCTAATGAGAAGAACTACCCCACTCATGATCTTGAGTTGGCGGAAGTTGTGCATGCTCTGTTGACTTGGAGACATCTTCTATTGGGAAGAAAAGTGGACATTTTCACTGATCACAAGAGTCTCAAGTACATCTCCACTTAGCCTAATCTCAACCTCAGGCAAACTCGATGGGTCGAAATGATTCAAGAGTATAATCCGAGTATTGAGTATACTCCAGGCAAGGCCAATGTGATTGCTGACGCTTTGAGCAGAAAGGCCTACTGCAACAGTCTGATTCTCAAGCCTTATCAACCCGAGCTTTGTGAAGCTTTCCGCAAACTTAATCTGCAAGTTGTTCCTCAAGGTTTCCTCGCCAACCTCCAAGTCTCTCCTACCTTAGAAGACCAGATTCGCCAAGCCCAGCTTCTTGATGCTATGGTGAAGAAGGTGAAGATTGGGATTGCCAAGAGTCAGTCCAAGTAAAGGTGCTACCGCCTTGATGACAAGGACACTCTCTTCTTCGAGGATCGTATTGTTGTGCCCAAAGGTGAACTTCGTAAAGTGATCATGAACGAGGCTCACAATTCTCTCCTTTCCATCCACCCTGGGAGCACGAAGATGTATCAGGACCTTAAGCAAGCTTATTGGTGGACTCGAATGAAGCGCGAGATCGCTCAATTCGTGAATGAATGTGATGTCTGCAGAAGAGTGAAGGCAGAACACCAAAGACCAGCAGGTCTCCTCCAACCTCTTGCCATTCCAGAATGGAAGTTTAACCACATTGAGATGGACTTCGTGACTGGGTTTCCAAAGTCCAAGCGTGGCAATGATGCTATATTTGTTGTCATCGACAAGCTCACCAAAGTGGCTCACTTTCTGCCTATCAAAGAGTCGATCACTGCAGCTCAATTGGCGGAACTCTATACCTCTCGCATTGTCTCTCTGCACGGTATTCCTTAAGTGATCTCTTCAGACCGTGGTAGCATCTTTACCTCCAAGTTTTGGGATTCTTTCCAGAAGGCCATGGGCACCAACATCCGCTTCAGCACAGCTTTCCATCCTCAAACAAGCGGTCAAGTCGAGCGTGTCAACCAGATTCTTGAAGATATGCTCAGGGCTTGTGTGATCTCCTTCGGCATGAAGTGGGAGGATTGTTTTCCTTATGCTGAATTCTCCTACAACAATAGTTTTCAAGCAAGTTCGGGCAAGGCCCCTTTTGAAATTCTGTATGGCAGGAAGTGTCGTACCCCTCTCAACTGGTCTGAAATCGGTGAACGTCAGCTTTTGGGTAATGACTTAATCACAGAAGCAGAAGAAATGTGCAAAGTCATTCGAGATAACCTCAAAGCAGCCCAATCCCGCCAGAAGAGCTACTATGATAGTAAGCACAGTGATTTGGCTTTCGAGATCGGAGATCATGTTTACCTCCGTGTCTCTCCTATGAAAGGTACTCGTCGCTTCGGTATCAAAGGGAAGCTTGCCCCTAGATACGTGGGACCTTTCAAGATTGTCAGCAAGAGAGACGACCTCGCCTATCAACTCGAGCTTCCTTCAAACTTTGCAAATGTTCATGACGTGTTCCATGTCTCTCAGCTTCAAAAGTGCTTCAAGACTCCTGACCGCACAGTCAACTTCGAGGACATTGAGCTCCAAGAAGATCTCTCTTATCGTGAGCACCCAGTTGCTATTGTTGAAGAGACTGAACGCAAGACTCGCAACAAGTCAATCAAATTTCTCAAAGTCAAGTGGTCACACCATTCCGACTGTGAAGCTACCTGGGAACGCGAGGATTACCTCCGTTCTGAGTACCCGGAGTTCTTTCAGTCCTAGATCTCGGGACGAGATCTTTTCGTAGTGGTGGAGTGTTGTAACACCCCGGATGTAACTTTTCCAATTTGTACTCCAACTCTTGCCGTTTCCGGCGTTAAGTTATATTTATTCCTTGGGTTCAGGTTTTTGTCTCCGTGTGTTGTTATCGTTGTCAAGCATCTCATACCATGTCATCATATGCATTGCATTTGCATATGTGTTCATCTCATGCATTCGAGCTTTTTCCCCGTTGTCCGTTTTGCATTCCGGCGCTTCGTTCTCCTCCGGTGGTCATTTCTAGCTTTCTTTCGTGTGTGGGGATTAAACATTTCCGGATTGGACCGAGACTTGCCAAGCGGCCTTGGTTTACTACCGGTAGACCGCCTGTCAAGTTTCGTATCAATTGGACTTCGTTTGATACTCCAACGGTTAACCGAGGGACCGGAAAGGCCTCGTGTGTGTTGCAGCCCAACACCCCTCCATTTTGGCCCAAAACCCAGCAAACTCTGCTCCATGTCCTAGAGCGTTCGATCACGATCGCGTGGCCGAAAACCGCACCTCATTTGGACTCTCCTAGCTCCACTTATGCCTATATATACACCCCCCCCCTCGAAAATTCCGGGTCAAACACTCCTAAAACCCTAGATCCATATCTCCCACCGCCGCCGGACGAAATTGCGTGAGACGGACATGTCCGCATAGCCCGCCGCCGCCACGTGTCACGTCGTGACTCGCCCCGCCGCCCCGGTCCACATCGCCGTCGCCGGGCCCGAAGGCCCGTAGCCGGCCCCCGACGCCGCCTCCGCGGGCCAGAGGAGCCCGCGCCTCCCGGCCATCTCCGCCGCCATCTTCCTCGGCTCAGGCGGCCGGAGCAGCCGCCGCCACCGCACCGGATCCCGCCGCCATCTCCGCCGCCCGGCCCGGCCGCTCCACGCCGACCTCGCCGCCGCTCCCCTCCGTCCGCGGCGCCGCCTCCTCCGCCGAGCCGGACCACTGCCCCGGCCTCTCCCTCCTCGTCTCCTACTCCGGCCACGACGAACTCCGGCGAGAGCTCCAAGTCCGGTCAACCTCGGGATCCGCGCCGCCGATCTAGATCTCGGTTGACTTTTCCTCTGAAAACCCTAATTTTTATGCCTACTTTGACCATCCGTATCTCCGCATCCGTAGCTCCGATTTGGACATATAATATATCAAAATGTTCGTCTCGACGAGTACATCATTTCATTCCATTGCATCATTTTCATTTGAGTTCATCTTGATGCCCGAAATGCTGTTAGAAGGAGGCTTCGTGAGTTAATTGTCAGATCTGCTAGTTCATCTTAGGCTTTTGTCATTTTTGCCATGATTATTGTGTGCATGCTATGCCTGTGAGTCCTTCATATGTTTTGTTAAGCATTTTGTCTTATTTCCAGAGGTGCAACCCATGCATTTTTAGGATGTGTGTGGTGACTTGTGCAAGCTTGTAAAGTGAGGCACCCGGGAAATCTGTTTTCAGAGACTTAGTAGTTTTCACTAAGTCTGGGATTATTTAGTTCATGATGCCATATGTTCAGCTTGTTTACTAGTGATCCGTGCCTCTTTTGAGAATGATCAGTAAAGGATTTTTGTTAATCATGTTGTGCTATATCCATCCATGTCTTTGTTTTCAATTATGGATCACCCGAGCTTGAGTCAATCGAGCTCTACTTTTGCTTCGTGGTGAATCTCGGCAGATCGTCAACTCGTTTGCGATTTTGCCGATGTTATTGTAGTTGATACGTGTATGCTATGCCTTTGTTCTTGCCATTTATAGCTAGAATTTTGTGCCTTCTTTATGGATGTATGCTTGTCTTGCCATGACTTGCACCGTAGTGAGTGCATCGAGCTCGTTTACATGCCTTCGTGAGTTATATTTCAGCATGTCTCAGTTTTCACTAAGTCTGAAAACTGATTGTGTTTTAGCTATGTTCGTGTGCCCGTTAGTATATTTTGTGTTCCCTTTTGGCCCCAGGTCACTTTGGGACTTTTGTTAAGCTTGTTGAGTAGCTCCATTCCATGTTCTTACTTGTCTTAATCAGGTCATGTATCATGTTGTTTTGCTGCTCCGAAGAGGGCTTCGTGATCTGAAATTTCAGACAAGTGTTAACTAAGTCTGGAATCTGTTTTGCATTTGCGTTTTTGCCATGCTTGTTTGAACCTCATAATGGATGAATTGGCCGTGGCTCAGTGCTAGTCTTTTGTTAAGAATCTTGTGTGCATCCCTGCCATGTATTTTGTTGTCATGTTTGGTGGCTGTAGCATGTTCATCTCATTGCATTTAGATGCCTACTTGCTGTAAATCGCAGACCGGTGTCATTCTTAAAACGCTTGCCATTTCTAAACCGTAACTCCGATTCCGGCGTTCTTTATATCATTTTCAAGCGATTTCATCTTATGTTTCCAGTGGCACCCTTGGAATTCCAAGTTGAGGCCAGGTTCATGCATTTCCTGTCATATCTTGCATTTTGCATCCCGCATCGCATCTCGCATAGCATATCATCATTTCATCTTATTGCTTGGTCTTGCACGTGGTTGATTGTATCCTTGTTGCTTGTTTGTCTTGTTTGGGTAGAGCCGGGAGACGAGTTCTCTACCGAGGAGCCCGTTGAGTTTTCTTGTGAGGATCCAGTCAACTCTGACAACTGTGCAGGCAAGATGATCATACCCTCGAAATCACTACTATCTTTGCTATGCTAGTTTGCTCTCTCTTGCTATGAAAATGCTACGATGCCTACCTTTTGCTTGTTAGCCTCCCAATTGCCATGTCAACCTCTAACCCACCTTGTCCTAGCAAATCGTTGATTGGCTATATTACCGCTTTGCTCAGCCCCTCTTATAGCGTTGCTAGTTGCAGGTGAAGATTGGAGGCCGTTCCTTGTTGGAACATCTTTTATTTACTTGTTGGGATATCATTATATTGCTATGTTATCTTAATGCATCTATATACTTGGTAAAGGGTGGAAGGCTCGGCCTCTCGCCTAGTGTTTTGTTCCACTCTTGCCGCCCTAGTTTCCGTCATATCGGTGTTATGTTCCCGGATTTTGCGTTCCTTACGCGGTTGGGTTATAATGGGAACCCCTTGATAGTTCGCCTTGATTAAAGCTTTTCCAGCAATGCCCAACATTGGTTTTACCATTCGCCACCTAGCCCTTTTCTTTCCCTTGGGTTCTGCAGACTCAAGGGTCATCTTATTTTACCCCCCCCCCCCCGGGCCAGTGCTCCTCTGAGTGTTGGTCCAACCGAGCGATGTCCGGGGCTACCAGGGGCAACTCTGGGCTGGCCTACCCGTCGTCTTGCTCATCTGAGTGTGCCCTGAGAAAGAGATATGTGCAGCTCCTATCGGGATTTGTCGGCACATTCGGGCAGTGTTGCTGGTCTTGTTTTAACCTGTCGAAGTGTCTTGAGTTACCGAGATACCGAGTCTGATCGGAACGTCTTGGGAGGAGGTCTATTCCTTCGTTGACCGTGAGAGCTTGTTATGGGCTAAGTTGGGACTCCCTTGCAGGGATTGAACTTTCGAAAGCCGTGCCCGCGGTTATGGGCAGATGGGAATTTGTTAATGTCCGGTTGTAGATAACTTAAACCTTAATTAATTAAAATGAATCAACCGAGTGAGTTACCGTGATGGCCTCTTCTCGGCGGAGTCCGGGAAGTGGACACGGTGTTGGAGTTATGTTTGCGCAGGTTGTTCCTCTAGATTCTCGCTCGCGCTTTGTCTCCTCTTCTCGCTCTCATTTGCGAATAAGATAGCCACCATATATGCTAGTCGCTTGCTGCAGCTCCACACATAATTGCCTCACCCTTCCTATAAGCTTAAATAGTTTTGATCACGAGGGTGCGAGATTGCTGAGTCCCTGTGGCTCACAGATACTATAACTCCAGATGCAGGTCCAGGTGATTCCGCTCCAGGTGACGATTACGAGCTCAAGTGGGAGTTCGATGAGGACTCTCAGTGTTACTACGTGTCTTTTCCTGATGATCAGTAGTGGTGCCTAGTTGGGGTTTGATTCAGGGCCTTGTCGCATGTTGGGTTTTCTTCTATTTTGGCGCCGTAGTCGGGCCATGGGTGTTTGTATGATGGATGTTATTTATGTACTCTGATGTGACGTGGCGAGTGTAAGCCAACTATGTATCTCCCCCTTTTAATTAAGTTACATGGGATGTTGTGATGATTGCCTAACTTGCGACATTGCTTTCAATGCGGTTATGTCTCTAAGTCGTGCCTCGACACGTGGGAGCTATAGCCGCATCGAGGGCGTTACATTTCGCTAGTGCAATCTCTCAACAATGCTAATATAATTGGATCATATAACCACCACTCAAAGTGCGATGAAGAATCACTCCAAAGTTCCTATCTAGTGGAGAACATAAGAAGAAATCATTTGTAGGGTACAAAACCACCTCGAAGCTATTCTTTCCGATCAATCTATCCAAGAGTTCGTACTAAAATAACACGAAATAATTTCAGATTCATAATATTCAATCCAACACAAAGAACTTCAAAGAGCGCCCCAAGATTTCTACCGGAGAAACAAAGACAAGAACGTGCATCAACCCCTATGCATAGATTACCCCAATGTCACCTCGAGAATCTGCGAGTTGAGTGCCAAAATATATATTAAGAATCAATACGATACCCCATTGTCACCACGAGTATTCAATTGCAAGACATATATCAAGTGTTCTCAAATCCATAAAAGTATTCAATCCGATAACCACGAAATCTCAAAGGGAAAAACTCAATTCATCACAACAAGATAGAGAGGGGAAAACACCACATGATCCAACTATATTAACAAAGCCCGCGATACATCAAGATCAAGACATCTCAAGAACACGAGAGAGAGAGAGAGGGAGAGAGATTAAACACATAGCTACTGGTACAAACCCTCAGCCCCGTGGGTGGACTACTCCCTCCTCATCGTGGTGGCCGCCGGGATGATGAAGATGGCCACCGGAGATGATTCCCCCCTCCAGCAGGGTGCCGGAACGGGGTCTAGATTGGTTTTCGGTGGCTATAGAGGCCTGCGGTGGCGAAACTTCTGATCTGGGTTAACCCCAAGGGATTCTAGAATTTTTGGGACTTTATAGGGTAAAGAGGGGGTGCGGGAGGCCACCGAGGTGGGCACAACCCACCTAGGCGCACCCTGGTGGGTTGTGCCCCCCTCGGGGCACCCCCAGGTGCTTCTCTAGCCCATCCTGGGTGTTCTGGTCCATAAAAAATCTCCAAAAATTTCACAGTGTTTGGTCTCCATTTGATATTTATTTCCTGCGATGTAAAAAACATGAAAAAAAACAGCAACTGGCACTTGGCACCATGTGAATAGGTTAGTCCTGAAAAATGATATAAAATGACTATAAAATGATTATAAAACATCCAAGAATGATAATATAACAACATGGAACAATCAAAAATTATAGATACATTGGAGACGTATCAGCATCCCCAACCTTAATTCCTGCTCGTCCTTGAGTAGGTAAATGATAAAAACAGAATTTTTGATGTAGAATGTTGCCTAACATGTCATCTCATATTCTTTTTTTCTAGCATGGACATTTGGACTTTTATATTGTTCGAAGCAATAGTCTACTTTTGACATGACAACTTAAATACTCAGGCATATCAACAAGCAACCATGTCTTTCAAAATATCAACGCTAAAATAAGTTATCCCTAGCCCATCATGCTCAATCATTGATCCATTCATGAAACACACTCGCATATTAGCTACACCCAATGCTCAAGTACGATCATAGTGCCCCCTAGTTGGTGCTTTATAAGAGAAGATGGAGACTCAAATTAAAAATAAAAATTGCATAAAGTAAAAGAAAGGCCCTTCGCAGAGGGAAGTAGGGATTTGTAGAGGTGCCAGAGCTCAAAGCGAAAATTGAGAGATAAAAACATTTTGAGAGGCATACTTTTCCCACCAACAAAAACGACTTAGAGCTCACAACACTTTCCATGCTAGATATATCATAGGCGGTTCCCAAACAGAAATAAAGTTTTTATTCCTTTTTCCACCATACTTTCACTTTCCATGGCTAACCGTATCCACGGGTGCCCTCCATACCAACACTTCCCAAGGAATTTATTATTTGACAACATAAAGTAAATTCATTTTTGATTTTGGGACTGGGCATCCCTAATTCCTTTGCCTTACTCTCGTGCAATGACAAGTGTATAAACACTCATCATGAGAATAACACATCTAGCATGGAAAATATTGGCCACCCCTCACCGCCTCGCGAGCGGTACGAGCACACAAAAGAGAAATTTATTTTGAAAATTAGAGATGGCACATACAAATTTGCTTAGAACGGCAAGAGAATACCACATATAGGTAGGTATAGTGGACTCATGTGGCAAAACTGGTTTAAAGGATTTTGGATGCATAAGTAGTGATCATACTTAGTGCAAAATGAAGGCTAGCAAAAGATTGAGAAGCGACCAAAAACGAATAATCTCATAAGCAAGCATTGAGCATAATTAACACCGAATAATGCACCACAAGTAGGATGTAATTTCATTGCATGACTATTGACTTTCGTGCTTGCATAGGGAATCACAAAACTTAACACCCATATTCTTACTAAAGCATAATTACTCATCAACATGACTCACATATCACAGCATCATATCTCAAAACTATTACGAGGAATCAAGTTTATTTTGTCCAATGATCTTCATGAAAGTTTTTATTATATCCTTCTTGGATATCTATCACTTTGGGACTAATTTTCATGTGTTGCTTTTGATAAGCTCAATCAAATATAAGTGAAGATCATGAGCATAATATTTATTTCTCTCAAATTAATTTAAGTGAAGCAAGAGATAGTTTCTTCAAAAATACTAAAGCACACCGTGCTCAAAGATATAAGTGAAGCACTAGAGCAAATGACAAGCTACTCCAGAAAAGATATAAGTGAAGATCAAGTGAGTAGTTAAGTAAATAGGTAGCTATTTGAGGACTCTCTCTTATTAAAAAACTTTCAGATCTAAGCATTTTATTAAAACAGAAAGAAAAAACAAAATAAAATGACATTCTAAGAATATCACACATCATGTGAAGAAGCAAAAAACTTAGGCGCAACCGATACTAACCGATAATTGTCGAAGAAGAAAGGTGGGATGCCTACCGGGGGATCCCCAAGCTTAGATGCTTGAGACTTCTTGAAATATTATCTTGGGATGCCTTGGGCATCCCCAAGCTTGATCTTTGGTGTCTCCTTAATTCTTCTCATATCACGGTTTTCCTAAATCTCAAAAGCTTCATCCACACAAAACTCAACAAGGACTCGTGAGATAAGTTAGTATAAACCAATGCAAAAACCTTATAATCCTCTACTGTAGCAAATCAATAAAATTATTATTCAACATTGCACACTAAAGGCTCTGCATATTTAATACTACTATCCTCAAATAGAATCATTAAACAAGCAAACATACGCAAACAATGCAAACATAACAGCAATCTGCCAAAACAGTACAGTCTGTAAAGAATGCAAGAGTACCAATACTTCCCTAACTCCAAAAATTACGATATTTTTCCACACTATATAAAATTTATCAGAGCTCATTTTCCAAATAGTTTCAACAGTTTATCATATACTGACTTTTCTAGGGAATTTTTGCAACATCGATAAACTTTCTGTTTTCAAACAGCAACATGTAGACTTGCAAAATAAGCATAGTAAAGGCTATCGTTGCCACTTTTATTGAAATAAAATATGCAAAACATTATTATAAATAACAGCAATCAAATACTAACAAAATAAAATGATGATCCAAGCAAAAAACATATCATGTGATGAATGAAACGTAGCTCCAAGTGAGGTTACCGATAATGTTGGAGACGAAAGAGGGGATACCTTCCGGGGCATCCCCAAGCTTACTTGCTTGGATCTTCCTTGAATATTACCTTGGGGTGCGATGGGCATCCCCAAGCTTAGGTTCTTGTCACTCCTTATTCTCCTCATATCGACATCTCACCAAAAATTTGAAAACTTCAATCACACAAAACTTAACGGAACTTTGTGAGATAGGTTAGTATGATAAAGAGCAAACCATTTCACTTTTGGTATTGTCAAAGACAAGATTCATAATTGTTCTCACACAATTCCTACTGCATAATATCATTTCCACAATTTATATTGAGCAATATAAACCATAGAAACTAGAAAACAAGCAAACTATGCATTGAAAACAGAATCTGTCAAAGACAGAACAGTCTGTAGTAATTTGTACTCCAACCATACTTCTGATACTTCAAAAATTCTGAAAAATTAGGAAAACCTGGGAAATTTGTCTATTTATATTTTTCAGAAATAATTAAAATTTTATCCCGCTTCTGTTAAAAATGAGAATTGTTTTCCTGAGTGCAGAAGTTTCTGTTTTTCAGCAAGATCAAATCAACTATCACCGTAAGCCATCCCAAAGTTCTTACTTGGCACTTTATTGAAACTAAAGCAAGAAAACATGATTAATACAGTAGCCTAATCATGTGAACACGCCAAAACAGTAGGGGTCAATGTTGGGTTGTCTCCCAACGAGCGCTTTTCTTTAATGCCTTTTAGCGAGGCATGATGATTTCAATGATGCTCGCATAAAAGATAAGAATTGAAACACAACAAGAGCATCATGAAGCATATGAATAGAACATTTAAGTCTAACCCACTTCCTATGCATAGGGATTTCGCGAGCAAACAAATTATGGGAGCAAGAATCAAGTAGCATAGCAAGGTAAAACAAGCATAACTTCAATATTTTCAACACATAGAGAGGAAACTCGATATTATTGCAATACCTACAAGAAAATGTTCATCTCTCATAATAATTTTCAGTAGCATCATGAATGAATTCAACAATATAGCTATCACATAAATCATTCTTTTCATGATGCGTAAGCATAGAAATTTTGTTACTCTCCACATAAGCAAATTTATTCTCATGAATAGTAGTGGGAGCAAACTCAACAAAATAACTATCATGGGATTGAAAATTAAAATCATGATGAAAAGTTTCATGGTTATAATGATTCGACATAGCATACATTTCATCACCATAATCATCATAGATAGCAACTTTGTTGTCATAATCAATTGCAACCTCTTTCAAAATAGTTGATTCATCATTAAATAAAGTCATGACCTCTACGAATCCACTTTCATCAATAAAATCATCATAAATAGGAGGTGTGCAATCATCATAATACATTTTCTCATCAAAACTTGGCGGACTAAAAATATCATCTTCATCAAATATAGCATCCCCAAGCTTATGGCTTTGCATATCTTTAGCATCATGGATATTCAAGGAATTCACACTAGCAATATTGCAATCATGCTCATTATTCAAATATTTTGTGCCAATCATTTTATTGATTTCTTCTAACAATTGAGCACAATTTTCCAATCCATCATTTTCAAGAAAGATATTATAAAGATGATCAATAATATGATGCAATCTCAATTCCATTTTTTGTAGTTTTCTTTTACAAACCAAACTAGTGATAAAACAAGAAATTAAAAGATTCAATTGCAAGATCTAAAGATATACCTTCAAGCACTCACCTCCCCAGCAACGGCGCCAGAAAAGAGCTTCGTTGATGGGATGTGAGTGCTTCTTACCTAACCTCCCCCGCAACGGCGCCAGAAAAGAACTTGATGTCTACTACGCAACTTTATTCTTGTAGACACGTGTTGGGCCTCCAAGCGCAGAGTTTTGTAGGACAGTAGAAATTTTCCCTCAAGTGGATGGCCTAAGGTTTATCAAACTATGGGAGGTGTAGGATGAAGATGGTCTCTCTCAAACCACACTGCAACCACATAATAAAAAGTCTCTAGTGTCCCCAACACACCAAATACAATGGTAATTTGTATAGGTGCACTAGTTCGGCGAAGAGATGGTGATAAAAGTGTAATATTGATGGTAGAAATATATTTTTATAATCTGAATAAATAAAAACAGCAAGGTAGCAAATATTAAATGGGCACAAAAACGGTATTGCAATGCTTGAAAATGAGGCCTAGGGTCCGTACTTTCGCTAGTGCAATCTCTCAACAGTGCTAATATAATTGGATCATGTAACCACCCCTCAAAGTGCGATGAATAATCACTCCGAAGTTCCTATCTAGCAGAGAACATAAGAAGAAATCGTTTGTAGGGTACAAAACCACCTTGAAGCCATTCTTTCCGATCGATCTATCCAAGAGTTTGTACTAAAATAACACCAAATAATTTTAGATTCATAATATTCAATCCAACACAAAGAACTTCAAAGAGCGCCCCAAGATTTCTACCGGAGAAACAAAGACAAGAACGTGCATCAACCCCTATGCATAGATTACCCAAATGTCACCTTGGGAATCCGCGAGTTGAGTGCCAAAACATATATCAAGTGGATCAATACGATACCCCATTGTCATCATGAGTATTCAATTGCAAGACATATATCAAGTGTTCTCAAATCCATAAAAGTATTCAATCCGATAACCTCGAAATCTCAAAGGGAAAAACTCAATTCATCACAACAAGATAGAGAGGGGAAAACACCATATGATCCGACTATATTAACAAAGCCCGTGATACATCAAGATCGTGACATCTCAATAACACAACAGAGAGATTAAACACATAGCTACTGGTACAAACCCTCAGCCTCGAGGGTGAACTACTCCCTCCTCATTGTGGTGGCCATCAGGATGATGAAGATGGCCACCGGATATGATTCCCCCCTTCGACAGGGTGCCAGAACGGGGTCTAGATTATTTTTCGGTGGCTACAGAGGCCTACGGCGGCGGAACTTCTGATCTAGGTTAACCCCGAGGGTTTCTGGATTTTTTGGGAATTTATAGGGTAAAGAGGGGGTGCGGGAGACCACCGAGGTGGGAACAACCCACCTGGGCGCCCCTAGGCCCCAGGCGCACCCTGGTGGGTCGTGCCCCCCTCGGGGCACCCCCCCAGGTGCTTCTCTGGCCCACCCTGGGTGTTCCGGGCCATAAAAAATCTCCAAAAATTTCGCGGTGTTTGGATTCCGTTTGATATTGATTTCCTGCGATGTAAAAAACATGAAACAGTAGCAACTGACCCTTGGCACTGTGTCAATAGGTTAGTCCCATAAAATGATATAAAATGACTATAAATGATTATAAAACATCCAAGAATGATAATATAACAGCATAGAACAATCAAAAAATATAGATACGTTTTAGACGTATCAGTTCGCAAGCATCAAGTGATTCCAAAAGCCCATCCGCATGGAGTTTCTTCATGCGCTTTATACCAATATGACCTAAACAGCAGTGCCACAAATAAGTTGCACTATCATTATTAACTTTGCATCTTTTGGCATCAATATTATGAATATGTGTATCACCACGATCGAGATTCAACAAAAACAGACCACTCATCAAGGGTGCATGCCATAAAAGATATTACTCATATAAATAGAACAACCATTATTCTCTAATTTAAATGAATAACTATCTCGCATTAAACAAGATCCAGATATAATGTTCATGCTCAATGCTGACACCAAATAACAATTATTCGGGTCTAAAACTAATCCCGGAGGTATATGTAGAGGTAGTGTGCCGACGGCGATCACATCGACCTTGGAACCATTTCTGACGCCCATCGTCACCTCGTCCTTAGCCAATCTTCGTTTAATCCATAGCCCATGTTTCTAGTTGCAAATATGAGCAACAAAACTAGTATCAAATACCCAGGCGCTACTATGAGCATTAGTAAGGTACACATCAATAACATGTATATCAAATATACCTTTCACTTTGACATCCTTCTTATCCGCCAAATACTTGGGGCAGTTCCGCTTCCAGTGACCAGCCCCTTTGTAGTAGAAGCACTTAGTTTTAGGCTTAGGTCCAGACTTGGGCTTCTTCCCGGGAGCAGCAACTTGCTTGCTATTCTTTTTGAAGTTCCCCTTCTTTCCTTTGCCCTTTTTCTTGAAACTAGTGGTCTTGTTAACCATCAACACTTGATGCTCCTTCTTGATTTCTACTTCCACAGCCTTGAGCATTGCGAAGAGATCGGGAATTGTCTTGTTCATCCCTTGCATATTATAGTTCATCACGAAGCCTTTATAGCTTGGTGGCAGTGATTGAAGAACTCTGTCAATGACACTATCATACAGACATTTTGAGTATGTGTTCACTGACAAAACTATTCTCCTCCATCTTGCAGCTATAGAACTTGTTGGAGACTTCATATCTCTCAACTCGATTTGCTTGAAATATTAACTTCAACTCCTGGAACATCTCATATGCTCCATGACGTTCAAAATGTCTTTGAAGTCCCGATTCTAAGCCGTAAAGCATGGCACACTGAACTATCGAGTAGTCATCAGATTTAGCTTGCCAGACATTCATAATGTCCGGAGTTGCTCCTACAGCAGGCCTTGCACCTGGTGGTGCATCAAGGATGTAATTCTTCTGTGCAGCAATGAGGATAATCCTCAAGTTACGAACCCAGTCCATGTAGTTGCTACCATCATCATTCAACTTAGCTTTCTCTAGGAACGCATTAAAATTCAAGGGAACGGTAGCACGGGCCATAGATCTACAACATAGATATGCAAAAACTATCAGGACTAAGTTCATGATAAATTTAAATTCAATTAATCATATTAATAAAGAACTCCCACTTAGATAGTGTGGCACCCCGGCTCAGAGCAACCAGTTTACCTTGCAATGCCAGCCCAGAGATCAAGTCTTCTAGCAACACACAACAGCTTGGTACAGAAAACAACCGCTTTATTGATGTTAGCGGAAACATAGGTTTGATATTACATCAATTAGCGAGGTCAAGCGGCACACACGGTGCGGCTGAACGGTATGTACATTATTTAATGAACATGAAGGGGCCTTGATCACGATAACTACGCGGCAGCGGAACAACGACGAAGTGGAACTCCATAGCACAGGGACACCTATGTGGACACGATCTAGACGCAGGAAGCTCTCCGATCCGAAACGACTTGCCTGAAATCTTGCATGACACGCCGGGTCAGTACATTGAATGTACTTGCAAGCTCACAAAAAACATAAGCATAATGGCAAACAATATCATGACAATTAATAATGTTAATGCAATGCACATCATACTACTGATGCAGTGAAATCCACTTGTATACTGAGTTGCTCGAACTCTCTTACCAGATGGGTTACCTTGTAACCGAACGGTGATCATACCTGGATCACAAATGAAACCAACACTCTGGTTCCAACCACGGTCATCTCATGATTCCACAAATTATCACATAACCAGTGCCAACAATCAACTTTTAGTGTGCAAGATTACTTATTAATGTTGATCCATGGTGTGACTTACTCACGAGCTATGTCTGTAACCAAGGACGTGGCTATCAATAGATTAAATACACTCTGCAGAGGTAGCGCACTTTACCCACACCACTAAATCCATGGCCTCGTCATCCCATTCGGGTGGACCAACGACATTCCGACGAAACTCCCCCATTGCCATGACACTCTCCCGGCCACTCCGACCAACTCCCCACTGGGCTAAGTCATGGGTGGCCCCATGCCTACCAAAGGCATCAACGGCCACCGTCGTGGCAAAAATGGTCCGAAACGGGGACAAGGTACCATAACAACAAACGGGCACACAAGGTTATGTCTGCTTACCGGGCCAGGGTACCGCACGCCCATAACCTTCCCTCGTTGGAGGTACCGACCAGAGGCATGACAACAGACTGAATCAAGACCTCTACATAAAAGTAAATGTGGTCGCACTGGGAAAAACTCGATTCAGTGGCACCATGACCCGATCAACTTTATGTTCAAGTTGGATTAACATCAGGTGTAACATGAAAATAAAATAACTCGAGTCATCATTTGCCATGATCATGCACTATACGACATGCAAAACATACCACCCAAAGTGACAGATCAACATCATAAAAAATTTCTACTTGCACTACTTACCAAATAAACTTTACTAGTTCTACTTTACTGGTTGTTAACATTCATCATTTTAATTATCTCATAACACTACTGCAGGATGCTACTAACGCGACACTATGATTAGAGACTGATGACGGGAAAATGGCGGGCGTGAGACACGCGTCCACGTCATTGATAAAGATTTAATAATTTAAATGCGTAGATGCATACAAAATAGGATCAAACATTGCAGGTACATTATTTCCAGAACTCTTACATTTACATAAAAGATCTGTTAATTACATCTCCGAAGAGAAAACCCCTAATTAAGAATTCCAACTATCCTATTACATAGAATTGCAACACATGAGTACTACAAAATGTAGAAATAAAAGAAGACTACAAAATGTAGAAATAAAAGTCCTCCTCACTGCCTTCGACGCCCGTGTACTCGGGGAGCCTTCAACTTCGTCTATGCTAACATATGCGTTGCATAACATTCATGATTTGACAATGTCCATTCATATAGCACGTTCATGCCTAGCTCATTAACCATCGCAAACATATGGTGGTTGTCCTTTTTAGTCATATGAGAATCTATTTAATGGTTAACTAGCCGAGCTAACGGGCGTGTGCGCAATATAGGGCATAACTCTTGTCATGAGTTAATTCTGACATGCATGTGATTTCTGTGTGCATGCCTGAAATGGCAGAATATTTAGTTCACTTTATAGCAACGTATATAGCGTTGAATCGAGCCATCATATGTGATGGCTATATGAAATTTGGTTATCACATATTCAATCGCACTATGTTATGTTCAGTGCAAGTGACATGGGCTATGACCCTAATTATCTTTTAGTTTTGTGGATGCATTCACCTATATGAAATGAATGCATGATTTAATTTTAATCTGTATGAGAGATTCTTTTATGACATATGGGTTATGCTTAAATACTAGTTTTGCTAGTCTCAAACATGTCATATGTGGGCATGTGACTAAGTGAATCTAGTCAAGTATTTATATGACTTCGGATTTGTGGTGCATGAGAATATTTGTATGATGTTTCACTTCACTTGTATTAGTAATAACATCATGTAGCAACATCGTGCTCATGTGTAGCATAACCAAATGAAGTATGGTGGTTTCTTCTTGCTTGTATTATCACCAACGTAGCACAAATTGTATGCTCGTAGTGTAACCAAACGGGATCACTAGGCATCTCATGCATTATCTTGATTTGTATCAACATAAGATCAAGATCACCATGAGACCAAAACAAAAAAACTTGTGGGTAGAACCGAAAATATATGAGATACGTGGTAAAAATAAAGCATCATTGATGGATATCTTGAATTGTATCATCATGGGATGCAAGATCACCATGAGACTAGAACAAGAAGGAATATATTTCTTACACTTGAATTGTATCAACATGAGATGCAAGATCCCATAAGACCAAAACAAGAACATAATTAAAGCATGGTTTGTATCAACAAGGGATGCTAGATCCCATGAGACCAAATTAGGTGTGCTATATGGAGCGATGTAGAACACCAATACTACTTGAGACATATGGTGCAAGAGCAGTGCATCAAGCAGAGAGCAAGGAGGTAGCCATGTATTCTCACCTTGCCTTGGATGTGGTCACGTGCATGTGATGTGGTGATGTAGATGAGCAGTCGCCCATGTAGAGCAGCTCGTGGGCGATGCAGATGGTGAGCAGCCGGCGACGAATGGCGCGGACGACGATCGGTCGGTGATGTGTGTGGACAATGAGGAGCGGAGCGATGGCGACGGCGACGATGACGAGGAGTAGCCGGCGACGAGGACGACGACGAGACGAACGGCCGATGGCGACAACGGCGAGACGAACGACTGGCGGCGATGATGTCTACTACACAACCTTCTTCTTGTAGACATTGTTGGGCCTCCAAGTGCAGAGGTTTGTAGGACAGTAGCAAATTTCCCTCAAGTGGATGACCTAAGGTTTATCAATCCGTAGGAGGCGTAGGATGAAGATGGTATCTCTCAAGCAACCCTGCAACCAAATAACAAAGAGTCTCTTGTGTCCCCAAACACACCCAATACAATGATAAATTGTATAGGTGCACTAGTTCGGCGAAGAGATGGTGATACAAGTGCAATATGGATAGTAGATATAGGTTTTTGTAATCTGAAATTATAAAACAGCAAGGTAACTAATGATAAAAGTGAGCGTAAACGGTATTGCAATGTTAGGAAACAAGGCCTAGGGTTCATACTTTCAATCGGGGCATCCCCAAGCTTAGACGCTTGAGACTTCTTGAAATATTATCTTGGGGTGCCTTGGGAATCCCCAAGATTAAGCTTTTGTGTCTCCTTAATTCCTCTCATATCACGGTCTCCCTAAATCTCAAAAGCTTCATCCACACAAAATTCAACAAGGACTCGTGAGATAAGTTAGTATAAACCATTGCAAAAACCTTATCATACTCTACTGTAGAAAATCACTAAAATTATTATTAAAAATTGCATACTAAATGCCTCTGCATATTTAATAGTCCTATCCCCAAATAGAATCATTAAAGAAGCAAACATATGCAAACAATGTAAACATAACAGCAATCTGCCTAGACAGGACAGCCTGTAAAGAATTCAGCAACATCCATACTTCCCTAGCTCCAAAAATTACGAAAGAAAATTACCACTGTAGTAAATTTATCAGAGCTTAATATGCAAAAGGTTTCAACATTTTATCACATTCTTACTTTTCTAGAGAATTATTGCAACAGCGGTAAACTTTCTGTTTTCAAACAGCAACATGTGGACTTCTAAAATAGGCATAGTAAAGGCTATGAATGCCATTTTTACTGAAATAAAAGATGCAAAATATTGTTATAAATAACAGCAAGCAAATCTTAACAAAATAAATTGATGCTCCAAGCAAAACACATATCATGTGGTGAATAAAAATATAGCTCCAAGTAAAGTTACCGATGAACGAAGACAAAAGAGGGGATGCCTTCCGGGGCATCCCCAAGCTTAGGCTCTTGGCTATCCTTGAATATTACCTTGAGGTGCCTTGGGCATCCCCAAGCTTAGGCTCTTGCCACTCCTTGTTCCATAATCCATCGAATCCTTACCCAAAACTTGAAAACTTCACAACACAAAACTTAATAGAAAACTCGTAAGCCCCGTTAGTATAAGAAAATAAATCACCACTTCAAGGTACTGTAATGAACTCATTATTTATTTATATTGGTGTTAAACCTACTGTATTAAAACTTATCTATGGTTTATAAATTATTTTACTAGCCATAGATTCATCAAAATAAGTAAACAACACAATGAAAACAGAATCTGTCAAAAACAGAACAGTCTGTAGTAATCTGTAACTAATGCAAACTTCTGGAACCCCAAAAATTCTAAAATAAATTGATGGGCGTGAGGAATTTATCTATTAATCATATGAAAAAATAATTAACTAAATAGCACTCTGCAATAAAACATGGCAGCAATTCTCGTGAGCGCTAAAGTTTCTGTTTTTACCAGCAAGACCAACAAGACTTTCCCCAAGTCTTCCCAACGGTTCTACTTGGCACAAACACTAATTTAAAACATAAAAAATCAAACATAACAGAGGCTAGATAAATTATTTATTACTAAACAGGAGCAAAAAGCAAGGACCAAAAATAAAGTTGGGTTGCCTCCCAACAAGCACTATCGTTTAACGCCCCTAGCTAGGCATGATGATTTCAACGATGCTCACATAAAAGATAAAAATTGTAACATAAAGAGAGCATCTTGAAAAATATTACTAGCACATTTAATTCTAACCCACTTCCTATGTATAGGGATTTTGTGAGCAAACAACTTATGGGAGCAATAATCAACTAGCATAGGAAGGCAAAACAAGCATAACTTTAAAACTTTAAGCACATAAAGAGGAAACTTGATATTATTGCAATTCCTACAAGCATATATTCCTCCCTCATAAAAATTTTCAGTAGCATCATGAATGAATTCAACAATATAACCAGCACCTAAAGCATTCTTTTCATGATCTACAAGCATAAATTTTTATTACTCTCCGTATAAGCAAATTTCTTCTCATGAATAATAGTGGGAGCAAACTCAACAAAATAACTATCATGTGATTAAAAATTAAGATCAAGATGATAAGTTTCATGATTATCATTATTCTTTAAAGCATACGTGTCATCACAATAATTATCATAGATAGGAGGCATGCTTTCATCATAGTAAATTTGCTCATCAAAGCTTGGGGGACAAAATATATCATCTTCATCAAACATAGCTTCCCCAAGCTTGTGGCTTTGCATATCATTAGCATCATAGATATTCAAGGAATTCATACTAACAACATTGCAATCATGCTCATCATTCAAATATTTAGTGCCAAACATTCTAATGCATTCTTCTTCTAACACTTTGGCACAATTTTCCTTTCCATCATACTCACGAAAGATATTAAAAAGATGAAGCGTATGAGGCAAACTCAATTCCATTTTTTTGTAATTTTCTTTTATAAACTAAACTAGTGATAAAACAAGAAACAAAAATATTCAATTGCAAGATCTAAAGATATACCTTCAAGCACTCACCTCCCCGGCAACGGCGGCAGAAAAGAGCTTGATGTCTACTACACAACCTTCTTCTTGTAGACGTTGTTGGGCCTTCAAGTGCAGAGGTTTGTAGGACAGTATCAAATTTCCCTCAAGTGGATGACCTAAGGTTTATCAATCCGTAGGAGGCGTAGGATGAAGATGGTATCTCTCAAGCAACCCTGCAACCAAATAACAAAGAGTCTCTTGTGTCCCCAACACACCCAATACAATGGTAAATTGTATAGGTGCACTAGTTCGGCGAAGAGATGGTGATACAAGTGCAATATGGATAATAGATATAGGTTTTTGTAATCTAAAATTATAAAAACAGCAAGGTAACTAATGATAAAAGTGAGCGTAAACGGTATTGCAATGTTAGGAAACAAGGACTAGGGTTCATACTTTCACTAGTGCAAGTTCTCTCAACAATCTATACCTACTAATAAAGCAAGTTGTGTTTCTCCGATTTTTTCATCCGTTCACCAACGTAAAGTTTTTTCTTTCTATCCGAGGTGGTACTAAAACTTTTATGCATCCGTGTGCTAGAAAAGATAAAATAATTTTCATACATGGGCCGCACGCGCTGTGGCCCGACGAAGCCAGCCCAAATATTTATCTGCCCAGACAGCTGTGAAAGCCTATTTTCCGCACGCAGCGTCAAATAGTTGGAGCTTCGCAAAGGACGCCGAAGACTGGGCCTGCCCATTTTCTTTTTCTATGTGTTCTGTTTTTATTTTTTTCCTATTCCTTTCTCTTTTTCTTTCATGATTCTTTTTTCCTACCAATTTTACATTATATTCCCTTTTCTCAGAAATTAAAATCTTGAAAAAATCATCCAAAATTTCAATTTAGCCATATTTAGACAAAAAGTCATAATATAAATTTTTTATTCCTATCTTGTAAAATGTTCAAAACTTTAATAAGTTTTGTTCCCATTCCAAAATGTGTTCAAAATTTAAAATGTTCCCATTTTCAAAAATTTTTGTGAATCACAATAAAAAATCAAAATTTTCAAAATAAGTTGCATTTTAGAAAATATTCCAGATTTATAAAACATACTTGTTTTAGTGAAATATTCACAAATTCGAAATAATGTTTGTGGTTCAAAAAAATATGTTCTGAACTTTTTCTAAATGTTCAAAATATGTTCACACATTCAACAAATGTTCGGGTATTTTCAAAAGGATCATGTGGTCAAAAAATGTTAAAGAAGTTTTTAAAAAATCTACCTATTTCAAGTGATGTTCGCCTTTTTCCAAAAATAAATGAAATTTTAATAAATGCTTCGTATTTTTTAAAACGGTTCGGAGTTTCAAAAATTATTCATGATTCCAAAAATATTTGGCAATTCATAAATATTAATTTAAAATTCGTAAAAATTCAGAAAAAAACAAAAACACATAAATCTGATGCTACAACATATATTCTTAAATATTAATTAGTTAGCAGGACCCATTTGTTCGAGTGACTAGCAGTCGATAGTGGAGTTTTTGATGTCACAAGTTTGATCTTTCAATACGTCTTTTGGTTAGTTTAGAGAAAGCCTATTTTCGGCATGCAGTGCCAAATAGTTGGAAGTTCACACAGCTAGCACAAAACTGGACCGGCCCATTTTCGTTTTCTCTGTGTTATTTTTTTGTTTTTTCCTGTTCTTTCTCTTTTTCTTTCATGATTCTTTTTTCCTACCAATTTTAGATTATTTTCCCTTTTCTCGAAAATTAAAATATTGAAAAAATCGTTCAAAGTTTCAATTTTGTCCATATTTTAGAATAAAAAATCAAAATTTAATTCTTTTGTTCCTCTCTTGTAAAATGTTCAAATTTGTTTTTTTTAAATCCAGTTCCAAAATGTGTTCAAAATATATTTTTTCCACTTTTTCATAAAATGTGTGTGTATTGCAAATTAAGATTTTCAAAATAAGTTGCATTTGAAAATATTACAGATTTTAAAAATCGTTTTCATGAAATATTTCAAATTCAAAATAACGTTTGTGGTTAAAAAACACATTTTCTGAACTTGTTCTAAATATTCAAAACATGTTCACACATTCAAAAAATGTTCGTGTTTTTTCAAAAGGTTCATGTTGTAAAAAAATGTTTAAGAATTTTAAAGAAAAATCTACCTCTTTCGTATGATGTTCATATTTTTCCAAAAATGAATGGCATTTTTAAACATGGTTTGCATTTTTGAAAGTTTTTCGGGGTTAAAAAATTTGTTCATGATTTCAAAAATATTTGGCATTCATAAATATTAATTATTTTCGAAAAAATCAGAAAAAAAACATAATTTTTTTAATCTGACGCTGCAACATATTGTTAAATATTAATTGGTGGGTTAGAAGCCCGTGGATGACTTTTTGAGGTCGCGAGTTCGATCCTTCAACATGTCATTTTTTAAATTTATATTATGCCTTCCAAACATAGGTCATTTTGGTGCCTGTCAATGGGCCGCCCCGGATGTGAACTGTTGGGCGTCCCACATGCTATTTGATGATAAAAGAGAATATGTTTGTTTGCTATAATTGAAATATAATGTGAGTACGTGTCAATGAAAAAGAATATGTTGGTTTGGCTCTAATTTTGAAGAACTATGGGCACGTGAGATTTGAAAAAGAGAACAGGCCCTGATAAAGAAGGTATTGTCTGGTTATGCATGGATTAAGCTAATAAAATGGGATTTATGCGTAATCCATCCGGTTATATTATCGTCGAAAAGACTGGTCGAAGCTACCGTGCCCCAAGGGTCGCCGCGCAGCTACCAAATGAGAACACAGCCACTGCCCTAACACGGAGGTGAACCTGAAGGAAAAAAAAACACAAGTTGGCTGGTCGCTGCCATGCCGACTAATGTCACCACTATCAAGATCTCGCGGAAAAACATGACTTGCGAAAAGACCATAGTTCCTCGCTCTGTTGCACCACCGTTGTGGATACCGCTGATGCCGTTTTTGGTGAACACATAATTTGTATATCTCGTTGTTTCTCGAAAAAATATTTCTCCCGTTGCAACGCACGGACATATGTGCTAGTAATAACATAATTGGATCATATAACTATCTCTCAACATGCAACAAAGAGTCACTCCAAAGTCACTAATAGCGGAGAACAAACGAAGAGATTATGATAGGGTACGAAACCACCTCAAAGTTATTCTTTCCAATCAATCCATGGGCTATTCCTATAAGTGTCACAAACAACCCTAGAGTTCGTACTAGAATAACACCTTAAGACACAAATCAACCAAAACCCTAATGTCACCTAAATACTCCAATGTCACCTCAAGTATCCGTGGGTATGATTATACGATATACGTCACACAATCTCAGATTCATCTATTCAAACCAACACAAAGGACCTCAAAGAGTGCCCCAAAGTTTCTAGCGGAGAATCACGACGAAAACATGTGCCAACCCCTATGCGTAGGTTCATGGGCGGAACCCGCAGTTGATCACCAAAACATACATCAAGTGAATCACATGGTATCCCATTGTCACCACAGATACGCACGGCAAGACATACATCAAGTGTTCTCAAATCTTTAAAGACTCAATCCGATAAGATAACTTTAAAGGGAAAACTCAATCCATTACAAAAGAGTAGAGGGGGAGGAGAAACATATGATCCAACTATAATAGCAAAGCTCGCGACACATCAAGATCGTGCCAAATCAAGAACACAAGAGAGAGAGATCAAACACATAGCTACTGGTACACACCCTCGGCCCCGAGGGAGAACTACTCCCTCCTCGTCATGGAGAGCACCGGGATGATGAAGATGTCCACCGGAGAGGGATTCCCCCTCCGGCAGGGTGGTGCCGGAACGGGTCTAGATTGGCTTTCGGTGGCTACGGAGGCTTCTTATGGCGGAACTCCCGATTTATTGTGCTCCTCGATAGTTTTAGGGTACGTGGGTATATATGGGTGAAAGAGATACGTCAGGGGAGCCACGAGGGGCCCACGAGGATGGAGGGCGCGCCCTAGGGGGGTGGGCGCGCCCCCCTGCCTCGTGGCTCCCTCGTTCCTTTCCTGACGTGCACTCCAAATTTTTCCGATAGCTTTCCTTCCAAAAATAACTTCTCCAGTTGGTTTCATTCTGTTTCGACTCCGTTTGATATTTCTTTTCTTCGAAACACTGAAATAGGCAAAAAAACAGCAATTCTGGGATAGACCTTCGGTTAATAGGTTAGTCCCAAAATAATATAAAAGTGAATAATAAAGCTCAATATTGTTCAAAACAGTAGATAATATAGCATAGGGCAATCAAACATTATAGATACGTTAGAGACGTATTAGGCGACGACGGCGAGTGGCGTTGTAGCGTATATACGTGTGTGTGTGAGTGATGGACTGGAGATAGAGAAATCAATGGATGGATGGATGATGAGCGAGCAGCCCTTTGCAATGTTGTGTGTTGGCCTTTATATAGGTGGCCAGTGATGTATATTCCTGAGACCAACGCACGCACGTCCTAGAGATCGTGTGCAGAAACGTGGGTGTAGTGGTTGATTGCAGGCCAAGTTTCTTCAATGGACTTCTTGTACATGCGCCTGAGTGATGGAAAGGCCAGGGCGTGGCTATCCACACGTTTGCATGGGCTCTGGCCACTAATCCATATCTATTTGATAAGTTGGGCTTTTAGTTATCTTTGCATGGGTTATATCTGGGGACATTCGTATGCGTTTGGGTCATAGGCTGGCTAATCACTCTATTACTTCTTAATCTTGCCACATAATTAATCTAGACATAACACATGCATGCACATAGGAGCTCGTACATGCACCCATGCATGTACGTATCTATTTTGTATAAGTGCACTTGGTCAACTTTATTATAATGACACAGGAAAACAATTTTTCATTGAGAATTAGATGATGGCTTGACATTTTTTTTGCATCGTCACGCGTTATATTATTTTACGCGAACATTATCGTGCCAATATTTTTTTAGCGGTGACGGAATAAGCGTATGTGGATTTGTGCCAACGTTGGAATTTCACCGTTGATGATGGCGTATGTGTACGAAAGTCATATGTTCTCTAATTTATGCGACGATATTGTTCCTTCTATTTTATTTCCGGGTCTGTTGTTTTATATTGAGCGGCGCCGCAGAAATTTATCATGATATTTTTCATCCGTGTATTCAGCAACTCAGTATTTTTTATTTTACTAGCAAAAAGACCCATGCGTTGCAATGGGTGAAAATTAATATCACACACCTCTTGCCGTTTCATAGTTTATCCTCTTCCCCGCGCTTGTCCGCGATATTTGTGATGTTTATGTGATCAAAATGCACCCAAATGTGACCAATCCAAGATGACGAGCTAATCCACCAGCTAAGTCTTTGTATGCTAGCATTAATTGACAAGTTCATGTAAAATATTATGGACTCATGCAAAGCCCCTCGCACCTTGCATATTAGAGATCCCATTTAATTAGCTCACAGCAGACAATGATGTTAAAAGTTATATAAATAGGCAAGAATCAGTTTCATGTAGCAAGGTGGGACTATTGAATATCAAATATCGAAGGTTTGACTGTAGGGTACAAAATTCTAATTGTTGCGTTGCTGGATCTAGCCCAACAGTTGGACCGCAGGCTAAGGCCTAATGTTGTTGTGTGGCCTTTGTGTTGTTTGCAGTATATAAACGTAATTCCACATTTTATTATCGCAAGTGTTTGATGGCCTAGTTAGCTAGGGAAGTTAGAATGTAGTTTGTGGTTTCAAGTTCAAATCCTGCTTTTGCCATTTTTTTTTCCGCTGAACTATTATCATTATATTATAGAAAGCCCATCTCCGTGCATATGAAGCCTATCCTTGCGGTCACACAAGCCGAAATTCTAGGACAAACCAAAATATTTTATGACCAATATAAAAGGAAATGTTCCTTACATTTCTTAAACAATATGTTACCTAGGTGGACTAGTTTGCGTCTGTGTGCTCAAACTACATGAGCAGGGTTTGAGTCCATCCCAACTTAATTTATTTTTTTGAAGAAAATGAAACACAATTTTTTACGTACAACTCAAACGACGGACGAAAAAAACTAAGACCGGGACGACCTACGGAAAAGCCTGATGGACCAAAAAAAGTGAAGAAACAATCCTCCCTTTAATATTAGGGGAAGATGTAAATAATTTTATTTGAATAATATCTATGCGCCATCTTTTGATCGGTGTCAACAGACCGGTCGATGAAACTGTGTGCGATGCAATAATCACAAACGGTGGTGTAAAAGAACCGTAAAAAAGGTGCAAAACATTCGCGATGGCGGAGCCATCAAACACGGTTCAAAATTTAGTTGCGTGTGCGATGCAGGGCATACGGTTCAGTCCAATGAACTGTTTGCGATGAGGCGGAACAAAAGAAACGTGCAGCCTGATAAAGGTGTGTGCGATATACAACATAGAGTTCACTCGGATGAACTGTTTGTGATTAAGCAACACAAAAGAAACGGTCAGCCAGATCAAGGTCTGTGTGATTGAGGGCATGCGCTTCAGAAGAATTAACTATTTATGATTAGGCAACAGAACAGAAACGGGTCAGCCAGATCAAAGTGTCTGCGATTGATGGCATACACTTCACATGGATGAACTGTTAGCGATTAGCCACAACAAACTGAAACAGTTAGATAGATTAACGTGTGTGCGCTAGACAGACACACACATTCTAATTAAAAGAAGCGTGCGCGATGGTAATAACGAGCGCGCACGGTTGTTGGAACAAGACGTGTGCTGACATTGCCTATTGTGGTGCACCCTTTGGTGCAAACGCCACACAAGCGGCCGAGAAGGCGTACGTGCCCACGTTACGCCTTCCGGGAATAGTGCCACACTTATAATCGTCAGTAAATTTTGAGCATGCGTCCCGTCACACTCCAAATTGTAAACCTGTTCACACCGATCAAAACCTAAGTGATTTTCCACTTAGGAGCGTATTACTACTCAGTTATAAATACTACTACTCCAAGATGACTTCACGTTCCTCCTCAACTTCTCATCCACAAAAACAAAGTCATTCATCATCGTTTCCTTTGCGTCTGCCATGGCCAGCGTGAGTTCTTGGTCAAGAGATTGCCACCAGGAAGATGCGAGCATGGAAGCGGAAGCACAAGAGATGTCCCGCCTCGCCGCGAACGCAACCGGCATGTCCCGCCGTGCGGCCGTAGCAGCACAGAGGTCCCGCTACGCCGCCGAAGCAGCACGCAGGTCCCGCCACGCTGTCGATGCGGCAGACTAGTCCGGCCGCGCCGCGAAAGCAGAAGAAATGTCCTCCCGCGTCGCGGCAGCCTGGGAAAATGTCTCGCGGGCAGGCGAGGACTCTTACAGGCGCATGCATGCGATCGTCCATAGCCAGATGGATCAGATCTCCGGCTGGGCGAGGTTGCAGGACGACATGAAAGCCTCTTTCGCCGGCGTCACCCGGCAACTAAATGAGAGCAATGTGAAGCTCCGGGCCGAGCGCGACCTGCTGAGAGCGAAGATCGTCGGAAGTGCGGAGCACCAGGAGGAGACTGCTGCCTTCTTGAAGAGGACCGGCGTCATCATCGAGAAACTTATGGACAAGAATGCCATGCTGCGCATCGAGCGCAGAAGGCTGGTGGAGAAATCCATGGATGCTGTCAAGCAGCATCTTGAGGACAAGAAAGAGCTCATCGTCGCTCGCCGCGGAGACTAGTTCCCGTGGCCTGCAACAACATAGAGATCAACGAGCCAGATCGTTGTCTTCCTTCTTCTTTTGCCCTTGTGTATTTCGGGCGTTGCCGCATGTGGCTTGTTTTAATTATGTTCCAAAATATGTAAGATAATTGTTATCCATTGTCATCGTCCTTGTATTCATCATGCTTGCTATAAGTCGCAGTCGATGCTATATAGGTCCGTCAAATCTTACATCAACATCTGTGCAAAACTTTCTTTTCAGATTTTCATTTTTCTCTCTTAAATCTAAGTTCAGTGAGACATATAGCCACGCCATAGAATAGGGGCTTGGGCGCCATTAATGGAGATGTTGGGCGGTTGGGAGGGAGGTGCGCGGCGGGTAGCGGTCAAAGGGCTCTCCTCCCGATGAGCACGCACAGGGGTCTGATCGCACGCCTCCCGTACTCAAATAGCTACCCCGCACGACACCTCCTAGCCAATAAAAAGAGGGGACGCGTGTCGGCACGTAATTGGTAAGTAGAACGCCCACAGTTTCAATAATACTTGTGTTTCCGATTTGTAACGTGACAACACTTGTTCCAAAATGACTTTGTTGATTGTTAATGTGTGTGCCTTCGCAAATCGGCCAGAAAAATTACCACAGCATGTTGGTGCCATGTCATGACACTATGCCAAGTTTCATAATTTTCAAGGGTGTTTTCGATTTACAAGAATTAAAAAACTAAGTTTCTCAATCTTTCCGGCTGAGTCACGACGCCCGGATGTTTGAATTTCATTCCCACTAGCAAAAATGCCCGTGCGTTGCTATGGGAGAAAAAATAACACACGCCGGTGGGACATGAAACTATGTTTTACAAATCATATTGGGTACAACCTTCCTTAGCTAAAAGATGGGCAACTTTGTTCGCCAAACGACGCACCCAGCAAATCTTGGACTCCGCCAAGTCATCAAGAAGTTCTTTGTCATTACCCACCATTTTTTATATTTAGTTCTAATAAATGTCTATATTAATGTTGCACCGATTATTGCTTCTCGTTTGATTTTTTTGTTAAGAAGCCACCTTGGCATTCTTCTAATTGAAGAGT
Source organism: Triticum urartu (assembly GCF_003073215.2). NCBI lineage: Eukaryota > Viridiplantae > Streptophyta > Magnoliopsida > Poales > Poaceae > Triticum > Triticum urartu. The sequence continues at coordinate 107,508,914 of NC_053027.1, forward strand.
AGTTCATGGAACAGTCTCTGAATCAATTTTATTTTTTTATTTTTGGAAAACACGGTTTTTAATAAAAACAAATACTTTATTGAAAATTAGAAAATAGTGAGTTTTTATGGAACATTTCTAAATACGTTTTTTAAATGGAACAACTTTTGGAATTTCGACCAGTTTTTAAAAAGTGTGCACCTATTATAACACTAATTTTACCATGTTGATTTTTTTAGATATATAAGTTTGTCGTCTGGTTTGGAATCGTTATTCTTATATTTTTGATTATTTGGGCTTGGCCCAAACAAAGCACTTGACATAGACACTTCACGTACACAGAGAACACTTTGGTATTAAAAAAAGGGAGTGTCTATATTACAATCAGACTGAAATTGAACTGGCCTGCTATCAAATCTGTGATCCATGAGCAAGCAATGAAAGGGCCCAAATAGCAACACTGCCACGTCATTACTCTCACGACCTTCTCTAGGTTATTGACAATTTTGTTTTCTTCACAACACTTTTGGAAGGAAACCTGGAATTCTCATGGCATTATCAAGGATCTGAATTTGCTTGAAACAAGAACAATTCACAGAAAATAACTTATTCATCTACGAGGAGTGACAAGATGCTATAGAAAACCAGTTTGATGATACATGACCGTACAACCCAGTAACTGTAAGTTACAACAATGTACGACAGGACAGCAAGCTACATAAAGCTTCAGACAATGTACAGCAAGACAGCAAGCTACATAAAGTTTCTCTACATAAAGCCAGTATTGATCCAACTTCTTCAAATCCTGACAATCTACTTGGACAAGGTAATTAAGAAACATCAAGTAGAGAAACTGAAATGTAAACACATATCCAGGTTGCATCAGCAACAAAAATTCCTGAAGAAAATAAATAAATAAAAAGCATACACTTGCTGCGGGTTAGTTGAAGATGAAGGATCCATCATGTTATGGGGAAATTCATACACTTCAGACAATTTGCCACATGTGTGGAACATAAAGAGAGTAATAATGAAGCTGAGAAAAGCATGGGTAACCATCAGTTACGGCAGATTGAAAAGGAAGATGAGTATTTAAATGAAGAGGGTATTGAGATTTCTTGGAAAATGGAAATATTGTAGCACACGAAGGAAATGTCATGAACACTGAGAGCATTATAATGCCGCACCTAGAAATGGAGTTCAACGCAAGAGAAGGACAAGAATTCTTTGACTTCTATTTGAGTGTTGCCGGATTCTCAGTTACCATTGTTGCAGCATCGAGGTACAATGAGTATAAATGAATCACAATGAACTGCAACAAACATGGCAAAGCAAAAGAAGTAGAAAGAGAAAGTATAACCTATTAGGAGGACAACAGTTATAGCAAAATCAGAGTGCTAGGTAGTGATGGTGATCTCAGAAAGCGGTGGCCACTGGAAAATTCACTATTATCTCACTGTAAAAACAGCAGTCACAAAAGAACTACTAAAATTTACAGAAGCTATAGGACCATAAATCCATCATCAATGTATTATAAATTAAACACCAGGAAAATGTAATATACATTCATAAAAATTCATGTGATCAAGCATTCTATATGAACTCACCGTACAAACAACAATGACACACTATATGGAGCTACAACTAGTCAGCTACTACAATAAATTACAAAATATATAGGGCAGTGTAAATCCACCATCACCATATTGTAAATTCAAAATCTATAGGGCAGTGTAAATCCACCATCACCATACTGATGCAGCTAGATTAGTTTGTGTGATGAAGCATTCTATATCAGCTCACTATACAAACAACAGTCACCAACTTTGTGGAGCAACTTTAAATTACAAAATCTATAAGACAGTAAATCCAACATCAGGACCTTGTAAATTCAACGTCAAGGTACTGTATATGCATTCAAACTAATTCCAATAATTATATATGCATTCAAACAACATCAGCATTCTTGTAAGCTGAAAACAACATTGTTGGTTACCTATTACATATAGTAGAAACAAAATTATATTATGATACTCATATAAATCAGACAAACTTTGGGCTATTGTGCAATAGCATGGTTCAGTTTATGTGCTTCAAATCACACGGGTCGGAGAAACAAACCGACTCTCCTTTTGGCTATTGTGCAGTAGCACGGTTCAGTTCAATCGCTTGACCAAAACAACTCCAAATCAGTATGACTCGAGCAGTTTGAATGATGTACCTTGGCTACATGGGCAGATGTAATTCCGATGAAGTCGGCAGTACGGAGAAATTCCGGCTAGGTTGGCAGAACAGTGAGATTTCCATGACTTCGGCAGAACGGCAAGACACCAATGTCGAGCACGGATGAAACGACGCAATTGGGTTCAGGCTTCAGTCGAGGGAGTGGATGTGTATTTCTATGTGTTGGGCCTCTAGAACGGCCAAATCAGTCGCTGTCGGACACCCCATGGGCGCACGAAGGATTGGATCAAGACAAACACATTGCAATCTAGTATGTGGAAGGCAAAGCATAGAGATAAAAACTACCAATACATATGTTTTGAAAGTGAGTCGCTAATAAGATGAGCAAGCTAGGATGCTTGTGGTAGAATATATAGGCCTTTCATTGCTACACCTGCCATTATATAGAATGAGAAAGTAAGTCATATCAGTAAGTGTGGTCTACCATAGAGCATAAAGGAACTCGGTTGATTAAGTAGCTATATATGCACATGTTAAAAAATTCTAGGCTACAAAGCCAAAGGAAACAGGAAGTAATCTGATATTATTGCTCCAGTTTATACATGAAGACCCATTGTTCAGTTTAGATTGCAGTTTAAAGCAAGAGCACCAACTCATACTATGGAAACCTAAAGAGCAGACCACAAAATTACCCATTTACATAATCTAACAAACTTTAAGATAGCAGTCCTGTGACCACAAGTTTACCAGTTACAATAAACTTCCAAATCAATTTTCCTTTCAGCACATACATGTTGAAGTATCCTCTCTTCAGTTCATGCTAAGCTCCAATTTAAAATCTGGCAAGTAAACTGATACAAAATGAAATACATAAGACATATGTTGTAGCATAAGATTGCAGTGAATAAATTGTAAGGCATGTGTTGTAGCACGACCATTGCATAATTTATTTTGTTCCAAGACAAAAAGGACTAAATATTTTTTCAGACAAAAAATGTATCATCATGAAAGTGTTCTTGCTAGGTGGAGACTTGAGACTGTACGTCCAACCAATAATTCTGAAACTGCATACCTACTGTCAGGTAACCCAGCATCCTCAACAGTGACCACCACAGTAGTCCTCCATTCCTATTTCAGAATTGATCAGAACAAGATCATCATGCAGCCATCCCCTTTCGCCGTTGGGTCGTCGCCGCCACTGTAGCCGATCTATATTGTCGCCATGCGCCGAGCTCTCGTTCTTTAGACCGGCGCCCTCCTCACTCCCCCAGCCACCGGACGGCAGCTGCTCGCCCCCCACCACCACGGCTGGAGCCTGCGGGAGAAGGGGTCGGAAGGACACAGGGAGGAAGAGGGGTAACGAGCGAGAAGAGGGCTCCTAGAGCCTCGGCTGGGTAGGAGGGATGGGAGGGAACAGAGAGGAAGAGGGCGGCCGGAGCGTCATGGAGCGTGGGTACTCGACGAAGTCCCGTTCCGGCCATGGGGATGTGGATCCAGCGGAGGAGATCCTCCAGCGGCAGAGCTTGGCAGGGCACCGGCGCTGGGAGGTGCAGCCGACAGGGAAGGGGAGGGGCGTCCGGATCCGCGGGTGCTGGCAACGAACGGCAGCTCGGCGGCGGTGGTGGCTGGTGGCGCGCGGTGAGGCGGGACGGGGCAAGAGGTGGCGGCGCGCTGCAGGAGGAGATGGGATTGGGAGGCAGGGTCATGCGAGTGGTCGGGTTTTTTTTTTCTCTCCGCTGTATCGGTTCGGGCTGAGTTATGACGAGGACTGTGGGTTCAATTATTAAAAACCACAAGACCTTTCTGTAAAAATGCCGCGATGGTGAACCTCCGTGCTTTATAAAGGGAGAGATTTCTTGCATGGGACCTAGAAATTCACCCAAAGACACACATGTGATTTCTCAACCAACTTTGATGCACTTGAGCCTGTGCTTGTAGTTTGAATTTGAATTATGCACATTAAATGCGCAGAAACTCAATTAATGTATAAAAAGGCCAAACGAACCTGAAATAATTCCAAAATTTAGCACAATACTTCTATTTGGTCTAATATGCCTGTATAAAAAAATTAAGGCGAGAGAAGGCAGTGTACGTATGTCGTTTCGCACACGGGGGTGACATGTTCCCTCTCGGAACCACGAGCCTTCTTGAGGGAAGCTCCGGTTTGCAAGAAGCTTACACCAAAGCTTGTCCCAATTCGGCCAAAAAGTTACCGCAGCATGTTGGTGCCATGTCATGACACCATGCCAAGTTTCATGATTTTCAGGCATGTTCTGGATTTACAGAAATTAAAAAACCAAGTTTCTCAATCTTTCCGGCCGAGCCATGACGCCCAGATGATTAAATTTCATTCTCATTTCTTGCATGGGGCCTAGAAATTCTCCCACACACATGTGATTTTCAACCAACTTTGGTGCACTGGAGCATGTGCTTGTAGTTCAAATTTGAATTATGCATATTAAATGCATAGAAACTCAATTAATGTATAAAAAAAGGCCAAACGAACCCAGAATAATTCCAAAATTTAGCACGATACTTCTATTTGGTATAATCTGCCTGTGTAAAAAAATTAAGACGGGAAAAAGCAGTGTATGCATCTCGTTTCGCACACGGAGGTGACACGTTCCCTCTCGGAACCGCGAGCCTTCTAGAGGGAAGCTCCGGTTTATAAGAAGCTTACACTAAAGCTTGTCCCAATTCGGCCAACAAAATTACCGCAGCATGTTGGTGCCATGTCATGACACCATGCCAAGTTTCATGATTTTCAGGCGTGTTTTGGATTTACAGAAATTAAAAAACCAAGTTTCTCAATCTTTCCTGCCAAGCCACGACGCCCAGATGTTTGAATTTCATTCCCATTTCTTGCATGGGACCTAGAAATTCACCCAACGATACACATGCGATTTTTCAACCAACTTTAGTGCACTGGAGCATGTGCTTGTAGTTTAAATTTGAATTATGCACATTAAATGCGCAAAAACTCAATTAATGTATAAAAAGGCCAAACGAACCTGGAATAATTCCAAAATTAAGCACGATACTTCTATTTGCTCTAATCTGCGTGTGTAAAAATATTAAGGTGGGAGAAGGCAGTGCACGTATCTCGTTTCGCACATGGAGGTGACACGTTCCCTCTCAAAACCACGAGCCTTCTTGAGGGAAGCTCAGGTTTGCAAGAAGCTTACACCAAAGCTTGTCCCAATTCAGCCAAAAAAATTACCGCGGCATGTTGGTGCCATGTCATGACACCATGCCAAGTTTCATGATTTTCAGGCGTGTTTTGGATTTACAGCAATTAAAAAACCAAGTTTCTCAATCTTTCCTGCCAAGCCACGACGCCCAGATGTTTGAATTTCATTCCCATTTCTTGCATGGGACCTAGAAATTCACCCAACGATACACATGCGATTTTTCAACCAACTTTAGTGCACTGGAGCATGTGCTTGTAGTTTAAATTTGAATTATGCACATTAAATGCGCAAAAACTCAATTAATGTATAAAAAGGCCAAACGAACCTGGAATAATTCCAAAATTAAGCACGATACTTCTATTTGCTCTAATCTGCGTGTGTAAAAATATTAAGGTGGGAGAAGGCAGTGCACGTATCTCGTTTCGCACATGGAGGTGACACGTTCCCTCTCAAAACCACGAGCCTTCTTGAGGGAAGCTCAGGTTTGCAAGAAGCTTACACCAAAGCTTGTCCCAATTCAGCCAAAAAAATTACCGCGGCATGTTGGTGCCATGTCATGACACCATGCCAAGTTTCATGATTTTCAGGCGTGTTTTGGATTTACAGAAATTAAAAAACCAAGTTTCTCAATCTTTCTGGCTGAGCCATGACGCCCAGATGTTTGAATTTCATTCCCATTTCTTGCATGGGACCTATAGATTCACCCAAAGACACACATGCAATTTTTCAATCAACTTCAGTGCACTGGAGCATGTGCTTGTAGTTCAAATTTGAATTATGCACATTAAATGCGCAGAAACTCAATTAATGTATAAAAGAGGCCAAATGAACCCGGAATAATTCCAAAATTTAGCACGATACTTCTATTTGGTCTAATCTGCCTGTGTAAAAAAATTAAGGTGGGAGAAGGCAGTGTACGTATCTCGTTTCGCACACGAAGGTGACACGTTCCCTCTCGGAACCATGAGCCTTCTTGAGCGAAGCTCCGGTTTGCAAGAAGCTTACTGATACGTCTCCAACGTATCTATAATTTTTGATTGTTCCATGCTATTATATTATCTGTTTTGGATGTTTAATGGGCTTTAATATGCTCTCGACTAACCTATTAACCAGAGGTCCAGTGCCAGTTTTTGTTTTTTGCCTATTTTAGAGTTTCGCCGAAAAGGAATACCAAACGGAATGAAACCTTCGTGATGATCTTTCTTGGACCGAAAGAAATCCAGAAGACTTGGAGTTGAAGTCTGGAACGCTACGAGGCGACCATGAGCCAGGAAGGAGCGCCCAGGGGGTAGGCGCGCCCCCACCCTCATGGGCCCCTCGTAGCTCCACCGACGTACTTCTTTCGCCTATATATACTCTTATACCCTAGAAACATCACAAAGAGCCACGAAACCACTTTTCCACCATCGCAACCTTCTGTACCCATGAGATCCCATCTGGGGCCTTTTCCGGCGATCTGCCGGAGGGGAATCGATCACGGAGGGCTTCTACATCAACACCATAGCCTCTTCGATGAAGCGTGAGTAGTTTACCACAGACCTTCGGGTCCATACTTATTATCTACATGGCTTCTTCTCTCTCTTTAATTCTCAATACAAGGTTCTCCTCGATGTTCTTGGAGATCTATTTGATGTAATATTCTTTTGCGGTGTGTTTGCCGAGATCCGATGAATTGTGGGTTTATGAACAAGATTATCTATGAATATTATTTGGATCTTCTCTGAATTCTTATATGCATGATTTGATACCTTTGCAAGTCTCTTCGAATTATCGGTTTAGTTTGGCCTACTAGATTGATCTTTCTTGCAACGGGAGAAGTGCTTAGCTTTGGGTTCAATCTTGTGGTGTCCTTTCCCAGTGACAGTAGGGGCATCAAGGCACATATTGTATTGTTGCCATCGAGGATAAAAAGATGGGTTTTATATCATATTGCTTGAGTTTATCCCTCTACATCATGTCATCTTGCTTAAAGCGTTACTCTGTTCTTATGAACTTAATACTCTAGATGCATGCTGGATAGCGGTCGATGTGTGGAGTAATAGTAGTAGATGCAGAATCGTTTCGATCTACTTGACACGGACGTGATGCCTATATTCATGATCATTGCCTTAGATATCTTCATAATTATGCACTTTTCTATCAATTGCTCGGCAGTAATTTGTTCACCCACCGTAATACATGCTATCTTGAGAGAAGCCACTAGTGAAACCTATGGCCCCTGGGTTTCTTTCTTATTATATTGCATCTCTTTTATTTACATCTTATCTCGTTTAGTATTTTGCAATCTTTACTTTTCAATCTATACAACAAAAATACCAATAATATTTACTTTACTATCTTTATCAGATCTCACTTTTGCGAGTGACTGTGAAGGGATTGACAACTCCTTTATCGCATTGGTTGCAATTTTCTTGATTGTTTGTGCACGTACTAGGTGACTTGTGAGTTGTCTCCTACTAGATTGATACCTTGGTTCTCAAAAACTAAGGGAGATACTTACGCTACTTTGTTGCATCACCCTTTCCTCTTCAAGGGAAAACCAACGCATGCTCAAGAGGTAGCAAGATGGATTTCTGGCACCGTTGCTGGGGAGATCTACGCCAAGTCAAGACATACCAAGTACCAATCATAAACTCTTCTCCCTCGCATTACATTATTTGCCATTCACCTCTCATTTTCCTCTCTCCCACTTCTAAAACGATTTTTGAAAACCTTTGTCTTTTCTTCGCACTTCTCCCGTTCGTCTTTTTGTTTGCCTTGATGTCTTATTTGGCGCATTTGCTCATTTGGTTGGAATAATTGTGTATTTATTGCAAATCAGAGAACCTAAGATTTATGGATCCTCATCCGCTTGCCAATCTCTTTAAGAGATCCAATTATGATGAACCAATTGCTAGTGAGTTTTGTGCGCTAGATTATCTTTATGAAGTTTTGCTTGAAATTCGTGAATCTAAAAATTGTCATGAAGTACTTTATGAAGTGATTCATGATAGATCTTTGAATAAAAAGCATGATTGCAATGATGTTATTATAAATTCTATTAGTGTCAATTGTGCTAATAATATGCAAAACCCTAAGCTTGGGGATGCTAGTTTTGCTATGTCCACTACTTGTTGCAATGATCATGATTGGGGTGATTTTTCTTATGATCTTGAAAATTTATTTAAGCCCCATGATGAATATCAGATTGATAATAATGTTTGCAATAATATTGAAAGTGGGTTTGGAAGAGTGTCAACTTTAGATCCCACATATTTGGATAATGTTCAATCTTATGAAGTTTTTGATAAAAGTAGGTTCGGAGAGGTCATGACTTTATTTTATGACAATCCCACTATTTCGGAAGAGTGTCAACTTTGCATGCGTGTGGATCACGAAGAGAAAATTTCATGTGATAGTTATATTGTTGAATTTGATTATGATCCTACATGTAATTATTATGAGAGAGGAAAATATGGTTGTAGAAATTTTCATGTTACCAAATTACCTCTCGTTATGTTGAGATTGCTATTGTTCCTTTCTTCTTCACTGCATATGCTAGTTTTTGCTTGCCTTGATAATTGTTTGCTTATAAAATGCCTATGCATAGGAAGTATGTTAGACTTAGATGTGTTTGTCACATGCTTTATGATGCTCCTTTTGTGCTTCAATTCTTTTCTTTCATGTGAGAATCATTAAAATTATCAATGCCTAGCTAAAAGGCTTTAAAGAAAAGCGCTTGTTGGGAGATAACCCAATGTATTTCCTTTCTGTTTTTGAATAAATAATTCATATAGCTTCTGTTATGATTGTGTTTTTTATGTTTCAATTAGTGTTTGTGCCAAGTAAAGCCTTTAGGATCTTCTTGGGTGATTGTTGTTTGATCTTGCTGAAAAACAGAAAGTATGTGCTCACGAAAATAGTTTTCATTTTTACCAGAGAGCGATAAAATACCAATTTCAATTGCAAAAGGTCAATATACAAATTATTTAGGTTGTCCTAATTGTTCAAGAAATTTGGAGTTACAGAAGTATTAGAACTATCCAGATTGCTACAGACTGTTCTGTTTTTGACAGATTCTGTTTTTCGCGTGTTGTTTGCTTATTTTGATGCATCTATGGCTAGTATCGGGGGGTATGAACCATAGATAAGTTGGAATACATTAGGTTTAACACCAATATAAATAAATAACAAGTTCATTACAGTACCTTAAAGTGGTGGTTTATTTTCTTATACCAACAGAGCTCATGAGATTTTCTGTTGAAGTTTTGTGTTGTGAAGTTTTCAAGTTTTTGGGTAAAGATTTGATGGATTTTGGAATAAGGAGTGGCAAGAGCCTAAGCTTGGGGATGCCCAAGGCACCCCAAGGTAAAACTCAAGGACAACCAAAAGCCTAAGCTTGGGGATGCCTTCTGAGGCATCCCCTCTTTCGTCTTCGTCTATCGGTAACTTTACTTGAGGCTATATTTTTATTCATCACATGATATGTGTTTTGCTTGGAGCGTCTTGTAGGATTTGAGTCTTTGCTTTTTAGTTTACCACAATCATCCTTGTTGTACACACCTTTTGGGAGAGACACGCATGAATCGGAAATTATTAGAATACTCTATGTGCTTCACTTATATCTTTTGAGCTAGATAATTTTGCTCTAGTGCTTCACTTATATCTTTTTAGAGAACGGTGGTGGTTTTATTTTATAGAAATTATTGATCTCTAATGCTTCACTTATATTATTTTGAGAGTCCTTTAGAACAACATGGTAATTTTATTTGGCTATAAAATTAGTCCTAATATGATGGGCATCCAAGATGGGTATTATAAAAACTTTCATATAAAGTGCATTGAATACTATGAGAAGTTTGATTCCTTATGATTGTTTTGAGATAAGAAGATGGCGATATTAGAGTCATGCTAGTTGAGTAGTTGTGAATTTTAGAGATACTTGTGTTAAAGTTTGTGATTCCCGTAGCATGCACATATGGTGAACCGTTATGTGATGAAGTTGGAGCATGATTTATTTTTTGATTGTCTTCCTTATGAGTGGCGGTCGGGGACGAGAGATGGTATTTTCCTACCAATCTATTCCCCTAGGAGCATGTGCGTAGTACTTCGTTTCAATAACTAATATATTTTTGCAATAAGTATGTGAGTTCTTTATGATTAATGTTGAGTCCATGGATTATACGCACTCTCACCCTTCCACCATTGCTAGCCTCTCTAGTACCGCGCAACTTTCACCAGTACCATAAACCCACCATTTACCTTCCTCAAAACAGCCACCATACCTACCTATTATGGCATTTCCATAGCCATTCCGAGATATATCGCCATGCAACTTTCCACCGTTCCGTTTACTATGACACGCTCCATCTTTGTCATATTGCCTTGCATGATCATGTAGTTGACATAGTATTTCTGGCAAAGCCACTGTCGTGGAATTGTCACGGCAGATGTCCTAGAGAAAGGACTTAGTCATGGAGCCATCGCGACGGGTTAGCTTGAAGGGGTTAAAGCGGACACAGGGACGCAAGAGAATTTATACTAGTTCGGCCCCTTCGATGAAGGTAAAAGCCTACGTCTAGTTGTGATGGAATTGATGGGGTTTCGATGACTAGGGAGCAAACAAGCTTCGCCTATGTCTCGAGTTGTTGTCTGTTGTCCTTGAACCGCCACCGGGTCGTCCCCTTATATACACGGGTGACTCCCGTCGGCTTACAGAGTCCCAATACCGGCTCATAGATGTGTCCGGTTTGGTCTCTACTTGTTCCTAACTTACAATACAAGTTAACTACTAATGCTGGTTTACGGCTACAGGCCTTGAACCGACCATGGGCCTTGAGCCCTCGTCTGTCTTCTTGGGCTTTAACATACTTAACTACTGACGAAGTTAACCCGGCCCAGATAGGCCGGTTTACGCCTAGTAGTAATATCCCCAACATTGGGCCCCAGATTGATTTGAACGGGTTCATGTCAATCCCTTAACAAAAGCTTCATCTTCAACATCTTCTCATAAATTGGTAAACTGCCATGATGTCATCTTCTCTGATTGCTGTAAACCGGAGTGACGTCACATGTCATAATGAAGCTATCCATTATGCTTCTTTGTTTAATAGATCTGCGGAAATCGAGGCGACAGCTCCGTTTCGTGGCCCCTTGATTGTCGCGCCTGACACATGTTCTTTTGCCTTATAAATAGGACCGAAGGGTCATTTCTTTTCTCCCCTTCGTGCCTTCTTCGTCTTCCTCGCGTCGCCAGCCTCGGAGCTCCGTCGCCGCCGTCGACCTCTGCCTCAACCTTGGCCGCTGCATCAACCTGAGCGCACCAGACCATCGCGGCAACCTTTCGCGTCTTCCTTAGCTCCGGTAAATCTTCTATCCTTTCCCCCGCAGATCTAACCTAGGGTTTCACAGTTCTTCAGTGTTCATCATCTGCCTCTTGCTCATACGATAGATCTTTAGATGGCTCCGCAAATCTTTATTCTGTGCAATGGTAGCTGTTTACCCTTCGCCTTCACTTACACATCTCAAAACCATAGATCTGTATATACGTCTTGTTTATTGATTCGGTACTGCTCCTTTTGGACCTCTGAATATTTATCTTTTTTCTAAACTTGCTTCAGATCCATCGCTGTAGAGAAATCTTACGAAATCTTTTTCTATAAACTTACTCATCTGCTTCAATGCTTAAACTCGGCGGTTTAACCTTGTAGAAAAAAATTGCCAAACCGGTATATACCATTAGTCCCCTTGTTGAACCGCCAGATGTTGTTGCTTCATAAAACTCCGGTTCAGATAAATCTGTCTCCGGTTTAACATTGCACATACCAATGTACCTTGATCAAATGCATTTTTGAACCGGGATCTTCTACCTTGTAGATTCCATCATGGCCAAGCAAGTATATGAATGCAATTGGGTTCCTTCTCGCGTCACAGAGGCTCAGCTGGACGATCTAGTTCTGATCGGGGCTTTAGGCAGCAAAGATACCATCCATTGGAGGGCTCCTGGCAAAGAATGCCCTCCCACTCCTCAAGAAGGAGAAGTTGTTGTTTTCCTAGATCACTTAGCTCGGGGCTTTAAGCCACCCGGTTCTAAATTTTACCGAGATGTTTTGGCCGATTTCCAACTCCATCCACAAGATACTGGCCCCAATTCTGTTACAAATATGTGTCACTTCCAAGTGCTCTGAGAAGCGTTCTTTCAAGAGGAGCCCACAGTGGAATTGTTCCGAGACCTTTTCCATCTAAACCGCCGTACTGAGTTTACTGACGGCTCCAATACGGAGTTGGGTGGCGTGGCGATCCAGAAAAGGAAAGAGGTCACATACCCTCATGCCAAACTGCACAGTCACCCCAAAGAGTGGAATCAGACATGGTTCTACTGCAAAGACACCTCCCCTGCTGGTGAGAATCCCTTGCCCGGCTTTCGTCCGGAGCGGCTTAGCAATACACACCCTTTTCCGCAAAGATTGACTGCCCAGGAGAGAAGCAAATATGCTCCTCAACTATCGAAGCTCAGAGCCTTTATGGCCAACGGTTTAACAGGGGTTGACCTCGCTCGCTGTTGGATATCATGGAACATACTGCCCCTTAGTCAGCGCTCCGGTTTGATGTGCGAGTATACCGGCAGTGTTGATGACCCACTGCGACATTCCAAAATCCAGCTCACCGATGAAGAAATCACAGAAGCTGTGAATAAGATGCTGAATGAACCGGAACATATCTATGCTAAAAACGGCCTGCTTCCCTTCTGTGCCACCAACAAACCGCCAGCTGTAAGACCTTGATTTTTCCTTTTGCTGAATCTGTTATTGATATATCTGGTCATTGTTTAATATCAGTGTTTGTGTAATCAGGGCAATGATCCGTTTTGGAGCAAGAAATTGCCGCAGGAGAAACTGGAAAAACCAGACAAACCGGAAAGAGCAACCCGGCAAAAGACTAAGGCTGTAAAGAAGACTGCCCATAGGAAAAGAACCACTGCATCTTCTAATCCGGCCCCTGATGATGATGTGGATAATCCGGACCTTGAGGTAGAGCTTGACTCACTTGGCTTATTTTTCATGCGTCTTATTGATGATGATATTTGTTAGGATGATGCCGAAGCCAGCCCCGCTGATGCTGCAGAGGTAATTATTCTCTCTTCCGATTCAGAACCTTTGCCTTCGCTAAAAATCCGTCAGGCAAACCAGAAAGTTAAATTTTCTCATCCTCTTGCTTATTTGGATCCCAAATTTCTTATGAAGACCCAACAGCACGAAGCTCGTTGCACAACCCGGCACAGCGGCCAGGTAGTTACCTCCGCCGGTTTACCGAACAGTCCGGTTCGGAAACGCCGTTCAGAGGTCTCTAATTTGCTTGTCAGTGATTGTCCTAAAGCGGGTTGCTTTCGTCAACCTCTTAATCCATCTGACTCTGATTACCAGGTTACTTCCCACTCATCTTCTGGCGAGTCATCGGCTACTCAGCTGCCACCGCTCAAAATGGTGCTTGGGTAAGCTATACTTATTATGATACTTGCAGCACATCGCCTTAGAACATATGCTGTATTTGATTTTTTATTCTTTTCAGGGCCAAACCTAGGCCAAGCAAGAAGGCCCGCCTGGACAAAGCGGCCGAAGAAGATGCCGTTCTTGAGCCAGGCAAGACACCCGATCTTGAAGCGGCTATTCCTGAGGGTATACCCAACGATCCACCGCAGCCAGACGACGATCTTATTGCTGAAGAAAGACCTACTGATGCCTCAGGTCCTGTCAATCAGCCCACGGGCTCCATCCGGATTGAGAGATCCACCGGTCCAGCAAAACCTACTGACAAGCCAACAGCCCCAATGCAAACCGGCGATACTCAGGAGGACGAGGTTGTCATTATTGGCACTGGCCATACCGAGCCAAGCAATCCTGTTGCTTTGTCCAAACATTCTGCCAAGGAAGAATTTGCTACCTTTGGTAAAGGCAAGTGGAATGCTGATCTGGCAACTTACGCTGCTCTGAACGCCCAAGATATCCATTCCGGCTACCTGAACCGGCTGTATACCAGCCGTGACTATGAAGCCAGTCTGGTTAATATGATGAAGGACAAATACGAGGTAACTTCCATATGCTCTTTCCTGCCTGTACGCTTCAACACTTGCTGACTCTCCTAGCCCCCAAGGGCCGGTTTGTAATCTTCTTTCAAACCGGGACTTACTAACATAAATCTTAATACTTTGAAATTCGCCGATGTAGCCCCCAAGGGCCGGTTCAACTTAGCGTAGTTAAACCGGTACTTTAAGTAATTGAGATTGCCGCATCAGAATATATATATGAGCAAATAGCCATTAGCCCCCAAGTGCCAAGTTGAATACTGGTATTGATCTTGGGACTTTGTAAGCAATTGAAAGATGAAGATTGAATATGCATTAGCCCCCAAGTGCTAAGTGCATAACTTGTTATGTGGTTGGTACTTCAATCCTTGTACCGTTTTGTTGATGCATATAACTGTCTGCATGCAGGCGGAGCTGAAAACGAAAGAAAGCCAAGTCGCCGATCTCCAAGAAAACCTGAAAACCCAACAAGCTGAAACCTCCAAAGCAAAAGAGGAATTAACCAACGCTTTAAGCGCCATGGAACAGCTTAAGGAGAGCTTCAAAAAGAAGCGGGCAGATTGGGCCACTGAAAAGTCCGCTTTAATCAAACGAGCAGAGGATGCCGAGGCTGCACTAAAACCAGTGGCGGATGAACTGACCAGCATAAAGCGGCACGTGCATGCCATGACTACTGCTATCTTTGGTAAGTCAGTTTGACGTCTGAATTGGCTCTACCTTCTTACAGAGTTGCCGGTTTATTAACCCTTTATGGTATTTCAGGGACACGCATTGGTCACTTGGGGTCAGATGTGCGGAAGAAACTGAAAGCCACCTGTACATTGGTTGAACAATTGTATAGTGGTGCCCAGCGGATCATCTGTACCGCATCCCATAACAAACCGGCGCCCACTTTGATTCAAGACACTCTGATGAAACTATCGGTGCTTCCTGCCCAGGTTGAAGAGCTGAAGAAATCTGCTGCTCGAACCGGTGCGATCAATGCCTTAATCCGGGCAAAAGCCTGGGTGCCGGATTTTGATCCTATTGAAGCGGCTCAGGGCTATCCCAGCTTGAAGGAAGGCGGGTCAGAATTTGGTGAAGCGGATCTGCGAGCAATAAACCGGGAGGTACGTCCGCTAGCTTGTCAATTGGCTGAAGAAGCAGACTTGTCTCATTATCAAGCCCAATATGACAATTAGAACAAGCGAATAGCTGCACCAATCCATGAATCAGAAAATCTGATCCCTCCAATCCGTAAGCATACTTACGCTCCCGATATTGACCCGTCATTGCTGATCCATGATGAAGCTGTTTTTCAAGCATTAATGGGAATCGACTGGACAACTGTTGATTTCCAGCCACTGGGTAGAGAAACGGAGGCTGAAGCGGCGCAGGATGACCCACAACCATCAGGCCAGGCTTGTGACCAAGCTTGAACCGGAAGCCGGTTTTAAAACTGCCTCTCCTTTGCAAAAAACAATGATATTATTATGGGCACTGTGTTGCCTTGTAATAGGCTAGCTGATACTTTGATGTTGATATGCCTTCGTGCATGATTTGTTCTTCCTATGGTGATGAATTTTCCAAAGCACTTTCTGCAATAAGAAACTCTTCAAGTGCCACCGCGGTTGTACCGTCAGGCGGAATATGATGTCTGCATATATGAAGTCAAAACATCCAAAAAAAAATTAAGTATATAACCAAAATTTTGAGATACATAATACCTGCCATCATTGAGCATGAAGTTGGCTTGGCCAATCTTGAAGCGGAATTTTGCAAACCCACATTGTTGGAGGAGATAACAGCTCCTGTATATATATGACGCTGGTTTACCATGTAAACCGTGCCAGGTTATAATAAACACCATGTTACTCCATAAGAGGATGTTAACAACAAGGATCAAACCGGGCAAATAGTCTCCGGATTGACGTGAACTGTGTTCCGTCAATGAATTGGTTGAAAACTTTGTCGGTTTAAAAAGAACGCAATAAAAAAGAAAAAAGTATCTTGCAAAGAAAAGTGCGAAGCAAAAGCAATGAGAAGACAGTTTGCAAAAAAGGTTTATTTGAGCTGATCAAATGGCGTTACCATGGCCGAACATGACCAAGCTCCCGTTAGGTGTAACTATGGTTCTAGTCAGCCAGGTCCCCAAATGAAATCGTGGCATTTATGCCGACCAAGTGGCATGGCGATGGTTCGGGTTCGACCAAGCCCCCAAGTGATTCTATGGCCTTAGGCCGATCAAGAGGCATGAGTCGTTCAGACGTGACCAAGTCCCCAAGTGATCTGGTGGCTCTCGCCTATCAAGAGGTATGGTATTGGTTCATACACGACCAATCCTCCAAGTGATATCACACGATGCTTTTAGCAAAGTGAACTCAAGGGGTAAACCGGAAGCCGCTTTAGAACAACTTCGTGTAACCACACATGATGTAAAAGAACAGATACCCCGCTTTAGCTGAGGTTCTGGTTTATTATAGTTAATCATAATATATACATCGTTGTAATATGTACATAAGTAGAACCAATGGCTCAGGTATAATAAGGCCGAAGATGAGCTATGTTCCACAGCCTATTGGTTTCCTCCTCTGATGTACGTGAGTCCTTATGCTCTCGAATATCGATTAGATAATATGACCCGTTGTGCAGATTCTTGCTGACCACGAAAGGCCCCTCCCAGGGTGGGGATAACTTATGCATATCAGTCTGATCTTGGATGAGCCGAAGCACCAAATCTCCTTCCTGGAAGGTTCTGGTTCTGACTCGGCGACTGTGATAACGACGAAGATCCTGTTGGTAAATCGCCGATCGGGCGGCTGCTATGTCACGCTCTTCATCCAACCGGTCCAAAGCATCTTGCCATGCCGTTTCGTTGTCCGCTTCAATATAAGCCGTCACACGAGGTGAATCATGACGGATATCACTGGGGAGAACCGCCTCCGCTCCATAAACCATGAAGAACGGTGTGTATCCTGTTGACCTGTTGGGTGTTGTATTGATGCTCCATAACACAGATGGTAATTCTTCTACCCAACAACCCAGCGTTCTCTGCAAAGGAACCATGAGTCGGGGCTTGATGCCTCTCAAGATCTCTTGATTAGCTCTTTCTGCTTGACCATTGGACTGTGGGTGTGCCACCGATGAAACATCGAGCTGGATGTGCTCTCGTTCGCAGAACTCCTTCATGGCACCTTTGGACAAATTGGTACCATTATCTGTGATGATACTGTGTGGAAAGCCAAACCGGAAAATCACTTTTTTAATGAACTGAACCGCCGTGGCCGCATCACACTTGCTAACAGGTTCTGCCTCCACCCACTTTGTAAACTTGTCAACCGCCACCAGGAGGTGGGTCTTCTTATCTTTGGACCTTTTAAAAGGCCCAACCATATCCAGCCCCCAAGTCGCAAACGGCCAAGTAATTGGAATCATTCTCAATTCTTGAGCTGGTACATGAGCACGTCTTGAGAACTTTTGGCAACCATCACATCGTCTGACCAGATCCTCTGCATCAGCATGAGCAGTTAACCAATAGAAACCATGGCGAAACGCTTTAGCCACCAGAGATTTTGAACCGGCGTGGTGACCACAATCTCCTGCGTGGATCTCACGCAAAATTTCGCGGCCTTCTTCAGGAGACACACAACATTGAAATGCTCCTGACATACTGCAATGATGCAACTCGCCGTTGATAATAGTCATGGACTTGGATCGCCGGATTATCTGTCTGGCCAGAGTCTCATCCTCTGGTAACTCGCCCCGGTTCTTGTACGCCAGGTAGGGAAGCGTCCAATCTGGAATAACATGAAGAGCTTCCACCAATTGAGCTTCCGGATCAGGAATAGCCAAATCCGCTTCACCAGGGATCTTGACCAACGGGTTGTGCAGCACATCCAGAAAAACATTGGGCGGAACCGGTTTGCGCTGAGAGCCCAGCCGGCTTAAAGCGTCTGCCGCTTCATTTTTCTGCCGGTCCACGTGGTCCACCTGATAGCCTTTGAAATGACCTGCAACAATATCCACCTCACGACGATATGCTGCCATGAGTGGATCCTTGGAATCCCAAGTGCCAGACACTTGCTGAGCCACGAGGTCCGAGTCACCGAAGCACTTAACTTGACCTAGATTCATCTCCTTAGCCATCCGGAGACCATGGAGCAAGGCTTCATACTCAGCTGCATTGTTAGTACAAGGGAACATTAAGCGGAGAACATAACAAAACTTATCACCTCGTGGGGAAGTTAATACGACTCCAGCCCCCGAGCCTTCCAATTGCCTGGATCCGTCAAAATGGATGGTCCAATATGTGTGATCCGACTTTTCTTCAGGTGCTTGCATTTCCGTCCAATCATTGATAAAATCAACCAGTGCTTGAGACTTAATCGCCGTCCGAGGCACATACTTCAAATCGTGCGGCCCAAGCTCTATAGCCCACTTGGCAATCCGGCCAGTTGCTTCCTGGTTCTGGATGATATCCCCCAAAGGAGCAGAACTGACCACCGTAATTGGATGCCCTTGGAAGTATTGTTTAAGCTTCCGGCTTGCCATAAAAACTCCATACACCAGCTTCTACCAATGCGGATACCTTTGCTTGGACTCAATGAGCACCTCGCTGATATAATAGACCGGACGCTGAACCGGATGCTCCTTACCTGCCTCCTTTCACTCCACCACAATAGCCACGCTGACCGCCCGAGCATTAGCAGCAACATATAGCAGTAACGGCTCCTTGTCAATGGGAGCGGTGAGCACAGGCGGATTGGCCAATTGCCGCTTTAAGTCCTCAAATGCTTCATCAGCGGCAGAACTCCAGACAAACTGATCCGTCTTCTTCAACATCTGATACAAAGGGATTGCCTTCTCACCAAGACGACTGATAAACCGGCTTAACGCGGCAATCCGTCCTGCCAGGCGTTGAACATCATTGATACACTTTGGTTTAGCCAGGGAGGTGATGGCTGTGATCTTCTCCGGATTAGCCTCAATTCCCCTATTGGACACCAGGAAGCCTAATAACTTGCCCGCCGGTACACCAAAGACGCATTTGTCCGGATTAAGCATCATCTTGTATGTCCTCAGGTTATCAAAGGTTTCCTTTAAATCACCAATCAGAGTCTCCTTCTCCCTGGATTTAACCACGATATCATCCACGTACGCGTGTACATTACGGCCAATCTGTTTGTGTAGACAATTTTGCACACAACGTTGATAAGTTGCCTGGGTACTCTTGAGCCCAAAGGGCATAGACACATAGCAGAAGGCTCCAAAGGGAGTTATGAATGCCGTTTTATCCTGGTCCTTAACTGCCATTTTGATCTGATGATAGCCAGAATATGCATCCAAAAAACTTAAATGCTCACAACCCGCCGTAGCATCAATAATTTGATTAATATGGGGGAGAGCAAAAGGATCTGCTGGACAAGCTTTATTAAGATCTGTGTAATCCACACACATGCGCCAGGTGTCGTTTTTCTTAAGGACCAGCACCGGATTGGCAAGCCACTCAGGGTGAAAAACTTCAACAATAAAACCAGCTGCTAAGAGCCTGGCTACCTCTTCTCCAATTGCCTTGCGTCTTTCTTCGTTAAACCGGCGGAGGAACTGTTTCACCGGTTTGTATTTAGGATCCACATTAAGGGTGTGCTCAGCGAGTTGCCTCGGTACACCTGGCATGTCAGAGGGCTTCCATGCAAAAATGTCCCGATTCTCACGGATGAACTCGATGAGCGCGCTTTCCTATTTCGGATCCAAATTAGCACTGATGTTGAAATGCTTGGACGAATCGCCAGGTACAAAGTCAACAAGCTTAGTTTCTGCTGCCGATTTGAACTTCAGGGCCAGATCATGCTTCGTAGTTGGCTTCTTTAATGGAGTGATGTCTGCCGGATCACCATTGTCCTTATAATACTTCAGCTCCTCGGTGGCACAAACCGACTCTGCATAGGCCGCATCACCTTCCTCGCACTCCAAAGCGATTTTGCAGCTTCCGTGAACCATTATTGTCCCCTTGTGACCCGACATCTTGAGCTGCAAATACACATAACAGGGCCGTGCCATAAACTTGGCGTAGGCCGGTCGCCCAAATAGGGCGTGATACGGACTTTGGATTTTCACCACTTCAAACATCAATGTCTCCGACCTGGAATCATGATCATCCCCAAAGGCCACTTCCAGAGCTATCTTACTAATAGGATATGCTGACCTGCTAGGTACTACACCGTGGAACACCGTATTAGACGGTTTAAGATTTTTATCTGTCAATCCCATACGATGGAAGGTCTCATAGTACAAGATATTAATGCTGCTACCTCCATCCATGAGCACCTTGGTGAACTTATAACCTCCCACCTAAGGCGCCACCACCAGAGCCAACTAACCCAGATTATCGACCTGGGGAGGGTGATCCTCTCTGCTCCATATGATTGGCTGTTCAGACCAACGTAGATAACGGGGTATGGCCGGTTCAACAGAGTTGACCACGCGCCTCTGAACCTTCCGGTCTCGCTTGTCCAAGCTAGTGGTGAAGACATGGTACTGCCCACTACTCAACTGCTTTGGGTTGCTCTGGTAACCTGACTGTTGCTACTGTTGGTTGTAACCACCCTGGTTGTTCTGACTAGTTTGACCATTATGTCCACCCGGATTTCCATTAAATCCTGAACCGGAACTTCCTCCACCGTAACTCGGCCCGGATCTTGAGCCACCGCCAGATTCGTGATCATACCGGAAATTATTAGAATTCTTGAACTCCTGCATAATAAAGCAATCGTTCCAAAGGTGGTTTGCTGGCGACTCCTTCGTCCCATGTCTTGGACAGGGCTGGCTTAGCAGATAATTTAGGCGGTCTGGGTTAGGGTTGGATGCCCCATTACGATTTTTCGGTTTACCCCTGCGTCGCTGGCCATTGTCCTGTGCGTTAGTATTAGCCACAAAGTCCATGTTACCATCCACTTTACGCTTGCCTCCACCACCATTGCCTGCCCAGTGATGCTGCTGTCCTTTGGAGTTGCTGTTCCTCTTTCCCTTCCCTGTCTTGTCATCATCAGATTCGGGATCCTTGGTACTATCAGAATCAGCATATTTCACCAAAGCGGCCATGAGGATCCCCATGTCAGTGCAATGACGCTTCATCTGTCCCAACTTCAGCTTTAGGGGCCCAAACCGGCAGTTGCCTTCTAGGGTTAACACTGCGGTGTCAGCGTTGATGCGGTCTGATGAGTGCAACACTTGTGAAACCCGGCGCACCCAATGAGTCGTTGACTCTCCTTCCTCCTGGACGCATGCAGCTAAGTCCACTATCGACATAGGCTGTTTACATGTATCCTTGAAATTGCTGATAAACCGGACTCGTAATTGGGCCCATGAACTGATAGAATTAGCCGGCAAGCTTTTTAACCAAGTACGGGCCGTTCCTTCAAGCATCATGGTGAAGTATTTCGCACACACCGCGTCATCCACATCAAGCATCTCCATGGCCATCTCATAGCTCTCCACCCATGTCTCCAGAGGCTGACCCGCCGTGTAATTTGGTACCTTGCGCGGGCCCTTGAAATCCTTGGGCAGGCGCACATTGCGTAAAGCGGGGATAAGGCAAGGCACCCCCAAAGAACTAGAAGTAACACCAGGTTCGATCGAGATGGTTGGACGAACCGGCGTGAGCTGCCGAGCCTGATGCTGTGTGGCTAACTCGGCCTCCCCGCGCGCTCGGGCCCGGTTCACCACTTCCTGAGCGTTGTCAGCACCACCCGTCGGGTTGTTGCCACGGGGTGCTCCACGTCGTTCGTTACTCGACACTGCCGGTTCATCCATATGTCTTCTATAGCTCCGGCTTGGACGGGGGGTCGAGTGGATCCGGTCGCGGCTGTACGAGTATGCTTCCTGTTGGACCAAAGCTGTCCTCAGAAGCTCCTTGACCCGTCGCGTCTCTACTGCCTACGGCGAATCACCTTCAATTGGAATGGCCTCCAGCAGTGCAGTAGCGGCAACGAGATTGTCCATCGGGTTGGAGTAGTGACCCGGAGGTGTTAAAACAGCCTGAGGTGTAACGGTGTTTTGACGAGGCGGGTCCATCTGACGAGGCTGAACCGGTGCCCCGGTCCCGGGAGCTTCATCCCGGTTTCCCTCCAGCGGATTGCCGGTTCCTACTCCTGGAGTGTTGAAAAGGTCTCTGGCCTCAAAAACCGGAGGCAAACGGGATCGGTACTTCCTCCTCATGACTTCCTGTGACGCACTCTGGTCCAACATGAGCCTGTAGGCTTGTGCGTCTAAAGCGGCCCGCTCCGTGGCCATCCTGGTGTCCTCAGCTGCCAGACCTGCCTTGGCCTGGGTGATCTGTTCCTTCACTTTTGCAATCTCGGCGTTGTGAATGCCCTGATCCGCCGGATTAGCCTCCGCCATTAGCACAGCCAATGCATCAAACAGCTCTGATAGAACTTGAGCCGGCGGGCGCACAGGGCCTCCTGCCCCGGCAGCCGTCGCTGCTGCTAAACCGGAGGTTGTTGCCGCAGCGGTCAAATAATGAAGCACTGCTTGTGTGCCAGTCATGAATATTCCAACCCGGTTGGGCAGATCAGAGGGGTTTGGAATACTGTCGCCATCGGAACAGCCCCCAATCCGGCCGTCTTGTAGCTGATAAAGAGATTCGGTTTCTCCGGTCGATGACTCGTCATCAGAATAAACGACGGTATCGCCGCGAGATTCCGATCCATCCTCATAACTTCCTCCATGGATGACTCCCACGAAGGCACGCTTCATGGCCGGTTTAACTCGGGCGGATCACGCACGCTGAGCCGTCTTGACGAGGTCGGTGTAGATGTCCGTCTCAGGGCCGGGTTCACCGATCTTGCCAATGAAAACGTGAATGCCTCCAAAGGGGACCCGGTAACCGTATTCAATTGAGCCGGCCTCGGGGCCCCAGCCTGCATCGTCGATGTAGAACTTGCCGCGACGACTCTTAGTCATCCGGCCTACAGCGTAGCCCTCGAGTCCTTCAAAGCGGCCCTGCAAGAACCGGAAACCATCGTTCATAATTTTTCATACATGTCACTCTTGAATCATTGCACATCTCGGTACACCATCGGAGGCATTCACATAGAGTCATATTTTGTTCTAAGTATCGATTTGTAATTCTTGAGTTGTAAGTATATAAAGGTGTGATGATCATCATTATTAGAGCATTGTCCCAGTGAGGAAAGGATGATGGAGACTATGATTCCCCCACAAGTCAGGATGAGACTCCGGGCGGAAAAAAAGAGGCCATAAAAAAGAGAAAATGCCCAAATAAAGAAATGATGAGAGAAAAAGAGAGAAGGGACAATGCTACTATCCTTTTTCCACACTTGTGCTTCAAAGTAGCACCATGATCTTCATGATAGAGAGTCTCTTATTTTGTCACTTTCATATACTAGTGGGGATTTTTCATTATAGAACTTGGCTTGTATATTCCAATGATGGGCTTCCTCAAAATGCCCTAGGTCTTCGTGAGCAAGCAAGTTGGATGCACACCCACTTAGTTTCTTTCTGAGCTTTCATACACTTATAACTCTAGTGCATCCATTGCATGGCAATCCCTACTCACTCACATTGATATCTATTGATGGGCATCTCCATAGCTCGTTGATATGCCTAGTTGATGTGAGACTATCTTCTCCATTTTGTCTTCTCCACAACCACCATTCTATTCCACCTATACTGCTATGTCCATGGCTCACACTCATGTATTGCGTGAAGATTGAAAAAGTTTGAGAACATCAAAAGTATGAAACAATTGCTTGGCTCGTCATCGAGGTGGTGCATGATTTAAATATTTTGTGTGATGAAGATAGAGCATAGCCAGACTATATGATTTTGTAGGGATAGCTTTCGTTGGCCATGTTATTTTGAGAAGACATGATTACTTTGTTAGTATGCTTGAAGTATTATTATTTTTATGTCAATATTAAAATTTTGTTTTGAATCTTTCAGATCTGAACAATCATGCCACAATAAAGAGAATTACATTGATAATTATGTTAGGTAGCATTTGAAGGAAATATGCCCTAGAGGCAATAATAAAGTTATTATTTATTTCCTCGTATCATGATAAATGTTTATTATTCAGGCTAGAATTGTATTAAACCAGAAACATAATACATGTGTGAATACATAGACAAACATAGTGTCACTAGTATGCCTCTACTTGACTAGCTCATTAATCAAAGATGGTTGAGTTTCCTAACCATAGACATGAGTTTTCATTTGATAAACGGGATCAAATCATTAGGAGAATTGTGTGTTTGACTTGACCCATTTCGTTAGTTTAGCACTTGATCATTTTAGTTTACTCCTATTGCTTTCTTCATGACTTATACATGTTCCTATGACTATGAGATTATGAAACTCCCGATTACCGGAGGAACACTTTGTGTGCTACCAAACGTCACAACGTAACCGGGTGATTATAAAGGTGCTCTACATGTGTCTCCAATGGTGTTCGTGGAGTTGGCATAGATCAAGAATAGGATTTTTCACTCCGATTGTCAGAGAGGTTTCTCTGGGCCCTCTCGGTAATGCACATCACTATAAGCCTTGCAAGCAATGTGACTAATGAGTTAGTTACGGGATGATGCACTACAGAATGAGTAAAGAGACTTGCCGGTAACGAGATTGAACTAGGTATTGAGATACCGATGATCGAATCTCAGGCAAGTAACATACCGATGACAAAGGGAACAACGTATGTTGTTATGCGGTTTGACCGATAAAGATCTTCATAGAATATGTAGGAACCAATATGAGCATCCAGGTTCCGCTATTGGTTATTGACCGGATACGTGTCTCGGTCATGTCTACATAGTTCTCGAACCCGTAGGGTCCACACGCTTAAAGTTCTATGACGATCGGTATTATGAGTTTATATGTTTTGATGTACTGAAGGTGGTTCGGAGTCTCGGATATGATCACAGACATGACGATGAGTCTCAAAATGGTCGAGACATAGAGATTGATATATTGGAAGCCTACATTTGGACATCAGAAGAGTTCCGGGTGAAATCGGGATTTTACGGGAGTGCCGGAGGGGTTACCGGAACCCCCCGGGGGTTAATGGGCCTTGTTGGGCCCTAGTGGAGAGAGAGGGGCCGGCCAGGGCCGGCCGCGCGCCCCCTCCCCTCTGGTCCGAATTAGACTAGGAAGGGGGGCGGCGCCCCCCTTTCCTTCTCCTTCTCCCCCTTCCTTTCCCCTCCTAGTAGGAGTAAGAAAGAGGGGAGTCCTACTCCTACTAGGAGGAGGAGTCCTCCTCCTGGCGCCCTACAGAGCCGGCCGGACTCCCCCCTTGCTCCTTTATATACGGGGGCAGGGGCACCCTAGGGTACACAAGTTGATCATTGATCTCTCCCAGCCGTGTGCGGTGCCCCCTCCACCATAATCCACCTCGGTCATACTGTAGCGGTGCTTAGGCGAAGCCCTGCCACGATAGCTTCATCAACATCGTCACCACGCCATCGTGCTGACGAAACTCTCCTCGAGCTCTACTGGATCGTGAGTTCGCGGAATGTCACCGAGCCGAACCTGTGCTGAACGCGGAGGTGTCGTACATTCGGTACCGAGGATCGGTCGATCGTGAAGACGTACGACTACATCAACGGCGTTGTCATAACGCTTCCGCTTAACGGTCTACGATGGTACGTGGACGACTCTCCCCTCTCGTTGATATGCATCACCATGATCTTGCGTGTGCGTAGGAAAATTTTGAAATTACTACGTTCCCCAACAGTGGCATCCGAGCCAGGTTTATGCGTAGATGTTATATGCACGAGTAGAACACAAGTGAGTTGTGGGAGATACAAGTCATACTGCTTACCAGCATGTCATACTTTGGTTCGGCGGTATTGTTGGATGAAGTGGCCCGGACCGACATTACGCGTACGCTTACGCGAGACTGGTTCTACCGACGTGCTTTGCACACAGGTGGCTGGCGGGTGTCAGTTTCTCCAACTTTAGTTGAACCGAGTGTGGCTATGCCCGGTCCTTGAGAAGGTTAAAACAACACTAACTTGACGAACTATCGTTGTGGTTTTGATGCGTAGGTAAGAACGGTTCTTGCTCAGCCCGTAGCAGCCACGTAAAACTTGCAACAACAAAGTAGAGGACGTCTAACTTGTTTTTGCAGGGCATGTTGTGATGTGATATAGTCAAGACATGATGCTATATTTATTGTATGAGATGATCATGTTTTGTAACGGAGTTATCGGCAACTGGCAGGAGCCATATGGTTGTCGCTTTATTGTATGCAATGCAATCGCCCTGTAATTGCTTTACTTTATCACTAAGCGGTAGCGATAGTCGCAGAAGCAATAGATGGCGAGACGACAACGATGCTACGATGGAGATCAAGGTGTCGCGCCGGTGACGATGGTGATCATGACGGTGCTTTGGAGATGGAGATCAAAGGCACAAGATGATGATGGCCATATCATATCACTTATATTGGTTGCATGTGATGTTTATCCTTTATGCATCTTATTTTGCTTTCTTTGACGGTAGCATTATAAGATGATCTCTCACTAAATTTCAAGGTAAACGTGTTCTCCCTAAGTATGCACCGTTGCCAAAGTTTGTCGTGCCCAGACACCACGTGATGATCGGGTGTGATAAGCTCAACGTTCATCTACAACAGGTGTAAGACGGTTTTACACACGCAAAATACTCGGGTTAAACTTGATGAGTCTAGCATATGCAGATATGGCCTCAAAACACTGAGACCGAAAGGTCGAGCGTGAATCATATAGTAGATATGATCAACATAGTGATGTTCACCATTGAAAACTACTCCATTTCTCGTGATGATCGGTTATGGTTTAGTTGATATGGATCACGTGATCACTTAGATGATTAGAGGGATATCTATCTAAGTGGGAGTTCTTAAGTAATATGATTAATTGAACTTAAATTTATCATGAACTTAGTACCTGATAGAATTTTTCTTGTCTATGTTATTGTAGATAGATGGCCCGTGTTGTTGTTCTGTTGAATTTTAATGTGTTCCTTGAGAAAGCAAAGTTGACAGATGATGGTAGCAATTACACGGACTGGGTCCGTAACTTGAGGATTATCCTCATTGCTGCACAGAAGAATTACGTCCTGGAAGCACCGCTAGGCGCCAGGCCTGCTGCAGATGCTGCTGATGACGTTAAGAACGTCTGGCAGAGTAAAGCTGATGACTACTCGATAGTTCAGTGTGCCATGCTTTACAGCTTAGAACCGGGACTTCAACGACATTTTGAACATCATGGAGCATATGAGATGTTCCAGGAGTTGAAGTTAATATTACAAGCAAATGCCCGGATTGAGAGATATGAAGTCTCCAATAAGTTCTACAGCTGCAAGATGGAGGAGAATAGTTCTGTCAGTAAAAATATACTCAGAATGTCTGGATACCATAACCACTTGACTCAACTGGGAGTTAATCTTCCTGTTGATAGTTTCATTGACAGAGTTCTTCAATCACTGCCACCAAGCTACAAGAGCTTCGTGATGAACTATAATATGCAAGGGATGGATAAGACTTTTCCCGAGCTCTTCGCAATGCTAAAAGCTGCGAAGGTAGAAATCAAGAAGGAGCATCAAGTGTTGATGGTCAACAAGACCACCAGTTTCAATAAAAAGGGTAAAGGGAAGAAGAAAGGGAACTTCAAGAAGGACGGCAAACAAGTTGCTGCTCAAGAGAAGAAACTCAAGTCTGGACCTAAGCCTGAGACTGAGTGCTTCTACTGCAAACAGACTGGTCACTGCAAGCGGAACTGCCCCAAGTATTTGGCGGATAAGAAGGATGGCAAGGTGAACAAAGGTATATGTGATATACATGTTATTGATGTGTACCTTACTAGAGCTCACAGTAGCACCTGGGTATTTGATACTGGTTCTGTTGCTAATATTTGCAACTCGAATCAAGGACTACGGATTAAGCGAAGACTAGCTAAGGATGAGGTGACGATGCATGTGGGAAATGGTTCCAAAGTTGATGTGATCGCCGTCGGCACGCTACCTCTACATATACCTTTGGGATTAGTTTTAGACCTGAATAATTGTTATTTGGTGCCAGCGTTGAGCATGAACATTATATCTGGATCTTGTTTGATGTGAGAACATTATATCTGGATCTTGTTTGAGTAATATCTTTTATGGTTATTGAGGGAGTCCTGGATTAGGGCGTCTCCGGACAGCCGGACTATATCCTTTGGCCAGACTGTTTGACTATGAAGATACAAGATTGAAGACTTCGTCCCGTGTCCGGATGGAACTCTCCTTGGCGTGGAAGGCAAGCTAGGCAATACGGATATGTGTATCTACTCGTTTGTAACCGACCTTGTGTAACCCTAGCCCTTTCCGGTGTCTATATAAACCAGAGGGTTTTAGTCCGTAGGACAACATACAATCATACCATAGGCTAGCTTCTAGGGTTTAGCCTCTCCGATCGCGTGGTAGATCAACTCTTGTAATACCCATATCATCAAGAATAAATCAAGCAGGACGTAGGGTTTTACCTCCATCAAGAGGGCCCGAACCTGGGTAAAACATCGTGTTCCCTGCCTCCTATTACCATCCGCCTTAGACGGACAGTTCGGGACCCCCTACCCGAGATCCACCGGTTTTGACACCGACATTGGTGCTTTCATTGAGAGTTCCTCTGTGTCGTCGCCGTTAGGCTTGATGGCTCCTACGATCATCGATAGCGATGCAGTCTAGGGTGAGACTTTTCTCCCCGGACAGATCTTTGTGTTCGGCGGCTTCACGCTGCGGGCCAACTCGCTTGGCCATCTAGAGCAGATCGAAAGTTATGCCCCTGGCCACCAGGTCAGGTTTTGAAGCTTAAACTACACGGCCGATATCCGCGGAGACTTGATCTTCGACGGATTCGAGCCCCTGCCTTGTGCGTCACACGGTCACGATGAGTGCGATTTAGCTCTACCATCGGACAGTGTTCAGGAGATTGCACCAGCAGCCACTCCGACCCTCAATTCGGAGCCAGTTGCGCCATCCATGGACGGGTGGATGGACCCCGCCACGGAGGCCTTATCCTCAGCGGCGATTGAGCCGAACATCGACCTTACCCTGCACGAGAGCCGTGTTGTCAAACTGCCGAATCCCTCTCCGGCCACGGACTCTGAACCGCCTGCGCCCGTTCCTAGCGAATCCGATTGGGCGCCGATCATGGAGTTTACCTCCATGGATATTTTTCAGCACTTTCCCTCTGGCGACATACTGAACTCATTAAGGTCTCTCTCCTTGTCAGGAGGATCCTGGCCGAACTACGTCCGGCAGGATTGGGATGCGGATGACGAAGAAATTCGCCGCCCACCCACCACCCACTTAGTAGCCACTATCGGCGACTTAACCGACATGCTAGACTTTGACTCTGAAGACATCGACGGTATGGACGACGATGCGGGAGATGAAGAGGAACCACTGCCCATGGGGAACTGGACAACCACCTCATCATACGATATATACATGGTGGACACACCCAAAGAAGGCAATGGCGATGAGACTGCGGAGGATGACCCCTCCAAGAAGCAACCCAAGTGCCGACGTCAGCGGCGCCGCTCTAAGTCCCGCCAAAGCAAAAGTGGTGATACCGGCACAGGAGATAATAGCACTCCGGATAGTGCCGAAGATGGCAATAATCCCCTCCAGCACGATTTAGGGCAGGAGGATGGAGAGGCCAGCCCTCCTGAGAGAGCGGTAGACGAGGAGGATGATAATTACACGCCTCCCTCCGAAGACGAGGCAAGCCTCGACGATGACAAATTCATCATGCCAGAGGATCCTGTCGAACAAGAGCGCTTCAAGCGCCGGCTTATAGCCACGACAAATAGCCTTAAGAAAAAGCAGCAGCAGCTTCAAGCTGATCAAGATCTGCTAGCTGACAGATGTACTAAAGTCATGGCGGCCAAGGAATATAAACTCGAACGCCCCTCCAAGAGTTACCAAAAATGCAGGTGGCTACCCCGACTGGAGGAGGAAGCGTATGATGCGGCTGATCGGCCACCCCATGTTCGCGACAGAGAGGCACTCCAGCCAAAAGCTCAGCCCGCACCCCGACGCCATTCAAATAAAAAGGCATGGGGAAATACGCCAGACCTGCGAGACGTATTGGAGGACAAAGCAAAACATGCAAGATCGATCTACTGATCACAAGGGCGCGCCACTACTTGAGACGATAATCGTCACGCCGGATACAGTAAAAGTAAATCCGACAGGGCCGAGCACAGCGGGCAAGACTCATTGGAGCTGCATCGCGATATAGCCCAGTACAAAGGCGCCACACACCCCTTATGCTTCACAGACGAAGTAAGGGATCATCAAATCCCAGAGGGTTTCAAACCCGTAAATATAGAATCATACGACGACACAACAGATCCTGCGGTATGGATCGAGGATTTCCTCCTGCATATCCACATGGCATGCGGTGATGATCTACACGCCATTAAATACCTCCCACTCAAACTCAAAGGACCAGCTCGGCATTGGCTCAATAGCTTGCCAGCAGAATCCATTGGCTGTAGGGAAGATCTGGAAGCCGCATTCCTCGACAACTTTCAGGGCACTTATGTGCGACCACCAGATGCCGATGACTTGAGCCACATAATTCAGCAGCCAGAGGAATCGGCCAGGCAATTCTGGACACGGTTCCTAACAAAGAAAAATCAAATCATCGACTGTCCAGATGCAGAGGCCCTAGCAGCTTTCAAGCACAACATCCGCGACGAGTGGCTAGCCCGGCACCTTGGTCAGGAAAAGCCGAAATCTATGGCAGCCCTCACGACACTCATGACCCGCTTTTGTGCGGGAGAAGACAGCTGGCTGGCTCGCAGTAATACCATATCAAAGAACCATGGTACTTCAGATACCAAGGACGGCAATAGCAGGTCACGTCGCAACAAACATAAGCGCCACATTAACAGCGATAATACTGAGGATACGGCAGTCAATGCCGGATTCAAAGGCTCTAAACCCGGTCAGCGGAAAAAGCCATTCAAACAAAGCACTCCGGGCCCGTCCAGTTTGGACCGTATACTCGATCGCTCGTGTCAAATACACGGCACCCCTGACAAGCCAGCCAACCACACCAACAGGGATTGTTGGGTGTTCAAGCAGGCCGACAAGTTAATTGCCGAAAACAAAAATAAGGGGCCACATAGCGATGACGAGGAGGAGCCCCGGCAGCCGAATACCGGAGGATAAGAGGTTCCCCCCACAAGTGCGGACAGTGAACATGATATACGCAACCCACATCCCCAAGTGGGAGCGGAAGCGTGCGCTCAGGGACGTATATGCGTTGGAGCCAGTCGCCCCAAAGTTCAACCCATGGTCCTCCTGTCCAATCACCTTTGATCGCAGGGACCACCCCACTAGTATCCGTCATGGCGGATTTGCCGCACTGGTCCTAGACCCAATCATTGACGGATTTCACCTCACTCGAGTCCTTATGGATGGCGGCAGCAGCCTCAACCTGCTTTACCAGGACACAGTGCGCAAAATGGGTATAGACCCCTCAAGGATCAAACCCACAAAAATGACCTTTAAAGGCGTCATTCCAGGTGTAGAGGCCCATTGCACAAGCTCAACTACACTGGAAATGGTCTTCGGATCCCCGAATAACTTCCGAAGCAAAGAATAAATCTTCGATATAGTCCCGTTCCGCAGTGGCTATCATGTACTGCTCGGGCGAACCGCATTTGCGAGATTCAATGCGGTACCGCATTATGCATACCACAAGCTCAAGATGCCAGGACCTCGGGGGTCATCACAGTTAATGGAAACACAGAGCGCTCTCTTCGCACGGAGGAGCACACTGCGGCCCTTGCAGCAGAAGCGCAAAGCAGCCTCTCAAGGCAATCCACCAGTTCGGCGTTTCAAGACTCGGACACCTTCAAGCGCGCTTGGAGTAATCGGCAACTAGACCGCCTGGCACGATCTGAGCTCGCGTAGCAAGGCGGTCCCCACCCCAGTCCCAGCCAAACAGCGAAATCCGTGCCACGCGTACATAATTACGCATTAAAAATACCATGGGCACAGGTGGGGAGGGGGGCACAACTACGGCACGCCCCAAGACGCGGCTTAAACCGCACTAGGGGCTTCCCGCTTTGTTATCTTTCTCTTTTCAGGACTTTAATCTCTGAAAACCTTATCTGGCAGCATGATTGCCGAACACATGATGCAGCAACCAAGGAGGTAGAAAGCTACGTCACACCATGGAACTCCCAGGTGGATTACGATAACGAGTGAAATATTTGCTTTAATACTATTCCTCAGCTTGCCCTTGGAAGGGACATAGTCCTACTTTTTGCTTATCGCACTATCTGTATCATTCTGCTTTAACGCACCTTTTTGAATAAACAATGCATAGCATTAAGACTATTATTGCATTCTTCCTTTTTTTATATATATGTGTTCATTAATGACGCCTTGCAACAGTACACTTTGGTACGGCCAATACACCAGGGGCTTAAATACCCCACAATATGGTGTGAGAAGTCCGAACACTTTCACAGGTGCGGCACCCCGAACTTATAGCATTATATGCATCAGCTCCGAATCATGTCTTTGGTCAAATGTTGGGTTTGCCCGGCTCCTATGTTTTGGTACCTTACGTTCCGCTCTATCGGCTAAGGTAGCACTAGAACTACTGCAATTGTGCCCCGGTTCTGCTGGGCTAAGCATCTCAGTAGAGAAAGCTAAAACTGACTGTCATGATAAGGCGAGAGACTGGTCGTTGTTCGGCGAGGTTTTGAGTCCCTAAAGACTTATGCCGCTTAGAGCGAGGAGCCGGTCCTGTCCGGCTTAAAGGCATGTATCGCGCCCCGAATTCGGCCTTCCGAATACCAGGGGCTTCGCCGAAATTTAAAATTATAGAATTCTATGGCTAAGTGAGAGTGATAAAGCATTATTAGTCCGGTTTCCTTGTTCGCTGTGCTGAGCACCTCCCTCGAAGGACCCAAAAATGGGAACAAGAGTGCTCAGGTTTATCCCGAACACCCCAGCACTCGCGGCATGGGGGAAGAAGCCGAGAACTAGCCATCTCTCAGATTGGATAAACATCCAAACATAAGGTAATATTTTAAAATCAAACAAGCGTTGCATAGCGCATATGAAACAAGTTTTCATCATACAGGATCACACGAGCAAGTTTACTCAAATATTACATCTTTCGTGCACTCGTCCGCTACGAGACGGGCACCCTTCAGAACACCCTCGTAGTATATCTCGGGGTGGCGATGCTCCTTGCCCTCCGGCGGCCCTTCCTTGATCAGCTTCACGGCGTCTAGCTTGACCCATTGCCACTTCACACGGGCGAAAGCCCGGCGTGCACCTTCGATGTAGACGGATCGCTTGACGACTTCCATCCATGGGCAGGCATCCACAAGCCGCCTCACCAGGCCGAAGTAGCTGTTCGGAAGAGCGTCGCCAGGCCACAACCAGACTATAAAGCCCTTCATGGCCTATTCGGCCGCCTTGTGTAGCTCGACCAGCCGCTTTAGCTGGTCGCTCATTGGCACCAGGTGTTCGGTCCCAGTATATTGCGCCCAGAACAACTTCTCCGTTGAGCTTCCCTCCTCGGCCTGGTAAAACTGTGCGGCATCCGACACGCTGCGGGGCAAATCTGCGAATGCTCCTGGAGAGCTCCAGATTCGGGTAAGTAATAGGTAATTTACTTTCACATGATTGCTTTGCATATAGAATGCTTTACCCGCCGCTATCTTCTTCATCGCATCAATCTCCTGGAGGGCCCTTTGGGCTTCGGCCTTGGCATTCTTCACGCTCTCAAGGGCCGCAGCAAGCTTAGACTCTCGCGTCTTCGAGTCAAGCTCCAACGCCTCGTGCTTCGTCACGAGAGCTTGGAGCTCTTGCTGCACCTCGCCCACCCGCGCCTCCTGCTTTTTCGCTCGGTGCGCTCCTTGGCCGCTTTGTTTTCGGCCTCGGATAGTGCTTGTTGCAGGGTCGCCACTTCGGTAGTGGCCCCTGGCAAATTTATGATGGTCCTGTCATTTTGCAATCACATATTTTTATATATACACATCTATAGACTAGGTATTACTTACCTTTGTTCTCCTCGAGCTGCCTCTTGGCAAGGCTGAGCTCTTCCTTGGACCCTTTGAGGTCCTTCTTCAGTACGGCGACCTCCGCAGTCAGTGCGGCAGAGGCCAGCAGCGAAGCCTGCATACGCATATAGACATACTTATATTAGACTCCTGCGATATTGTTTGATCCTCTGTTCGGCTTTTCTTTGTGAACACCGAACATAACATCAGGGGCTACTGTCTATGCGGCAATATTTTTCGTATATTTTGAATACTCACCTCAAAGCCTGTTAGAAGGCTGGCACAGGCTTCAGTCAGTCCACTCTTGGTAGACTGAACCTTCTGGATCACCGCACTCATAATAGTGCAGTGCTCCTCGTCGATGGAAGCGCTGCGAAGCGCTCCCAACAGATTGTCCGGTGCCTCTGGATGGACAGAGGTCACCGGCACAGGCGTCTTGCCCCTCTTGGAAGGAGGCCGCCTGCCCGAGTCCGGAACCACAGGAGGTTCCAGCGCGGTGTTCGGCTGAGGGCCGAACTCGGAGCCCTCGGGGGCTTGTCTTCCCCTGCTCTCGGAGTCCGGAAGGTCACTTTGAGGCACCTCCGAGATTGTCTCCCCTTGACTCAGTGCCTCTTGAGACAACACCTCGGCGTTGTCCATAGGGCAAGGGGAGCTGGCGGTCAGAAGTGGATCGCTATCCATATCCGACGAGCCCAGGGAGCCATCCGACGATACGTCGATACAGGCTCATGGCGATCTGCATAGCCATAATTCGGCGTTAGGAGAGGCAGTGCGACAAAGGTATGCTATGAGTTACTCTGGTATCCGAATACTTACGACTTCGCCAGGGGCTTGGCCCTGAGCAGCCACTCGTCTTTGCCTTCAGCGGCGGTGGTGGAGTAGTCCGGAAGGAGAGTCCTTCCCTTCTTGGACCCTTCGGCCCCCCCGGTTGGGGCGGCCTTCCTTTTCTTGTCTCCCCCGACCGGAGGGGGAGCATCTTCATCTTCGTCCTCGTCTTCGGGGGAGGAGTGCGCCGCGGAGTTGTCAGACGATGAGTCCGATACTACCTCGCGCTGGGAACTCTTTCGGGTTCCCTTTGCCTTCTTGGTCTTCTCCGGCACCTTGTAAGGAGCCGGAGTCAGCATCTTCGTTAGGAGAGCATCTGCTGGGCCTTCGAGCAAAGGAGCCGGACAGTCGATCTGCCCGGCCGTCTCCTGCCAGTCCTGTCAAAGGTACGGGAGCTTAGATCCTGCATAGAGTCAAACTATGAAAAGCGAGTATCCTGTAAGAGGTAAAACAACTTACCACGCTGGCTTGGCGCTTCG
Source organism: Triticum urartu (assembly GCF_003073215.2). NCBI lineage: Eukaryota > Viridiplantae > Streptophyta > Magnoliopsida > Poales > Poaceae > Triticum > Triticum urartu. Next base: position 107,544,696 of record NC_053027.1, read on the forward strand.
CGCTGAATCCTCGATCCTCAGTAGTGGGAGGGGGAACCTTGGTACCCTTGAATAGCACCTTCCAGGCATCCTCGTGTGTTGTGTCGAAGAGCCTATTTAGAGTTCGGTGCTGGGCCGGGTCGAACTCCCACAAGCTAAAAGCCCGTTGTTGACACGGGAGGATGCGGCGGATGAGCATGACCTGGACTACGTTGACGAGTTTGAGCTTCTTGCTCACCATGTTTTGGATACATGTTTGGAGTCCGGTCAGCTCTCTCGAATTACCCCAGGACAGGCCCTTCTCTTGCTAGGAGGTCAGCCGCGTGGGGATGCCAGATCGGAACTCGGGGGCCGCTGCCCATTTAGGGTCACGCGGCTCGGTGATGTAGAACCACCCCGATTGCCACCCCTTTATGGTCTCTACAAAGGAGCCCTCGAGCCATGTGACGTTGGGCATCTTGCCCACCATGGCACCTCCGCACTCCACCTGGCGGCCACTCACTATCTTCGGCTTGACATTGAAGGTCTTCAGCCATAAGCCGAAGTGGGGCTTGATGCGGAGGAATGCCTCGCACACGACGATAAATGCCGAGATGTTGAGGATGAAGTTCGGGGCCAGATTGTGGAAATCCAGGCCGTAGTAGAACATGAGCCCTCGGACGAATGGGTGGAGAGGGAATCCCAGTCCGTGGAAGAAATGGCTAAGGAACACTACCCTCTCATGGGGCCTGGGGGTGGGGATGAGCTACCCTTCATCTGGGAGCCGGTGCACGATGTCGTCGGGCAGGTATCCGACTCTCCTCAGCTTCTTGATGTGTCCCTCCGTGATGGAGGAGACCATCCACCTGCCTCCCGCTCCGGACATGGTTGGAGAAGGTTGAGGTGGGAAGTGCAGACTTGGGCGCTGGAGCTCGAGTGTGCGAAAATGGATGAGCAAAGGAGGAAGAAGGCGTGGATGAAAAGGTGAATCCTCATCCCTTTATATGGGCGGCCGAAACTATGCACCCCCACTAGCCTGGTAAAACTCGCTTATCCCCCAAGCACCGTAATCGATGGCGCGGTTGGGTTACCCATGCCCGTATTGATGAGAATCCCGTAATAAAGGGGGTCACGATCTCTGCCTTGACAAGATGTGTCAAAAAACTGCCTCGCGTTATGTGCGGGGCTAGTTAAAGGAAACGGTTCGAATAATCACCGGGCCATGACATAACGTCATGTTGACGAAACAAGTCAGCAGATTAGATTTGTGGAAATATTATTCTCTCTACGATGGAATGTGGAACTTATTTTGCAGGGTCGGACACTATCCTTGTATTCAAATTTTTCTGTGGTGTACTCAGAGGAGGAACCTGCCTTGCAATGCCGAAGACAATATTGCATGCCGGACTCATTGTCATTGAAGCCTGGTTCAGGGGCTACTGAGGGAGTCCTGGATTAGGGGGTCTCCGGACAGCCGGACTATATCCTTTGGCCGGACTGTTTGACTATGAAGATACAAGATTGAAGACTTCGTCCAGTGTCCGGATGGAACTCTCCTTGGCGTGGAAGGCAAGCTAGGCAATACGGATATGTGTATCTCCTCCTTTGTAACCAACCTTGTGTAACCCTAGCCCTTTTCGGTGTCTATATAAACCGAAGGGTTTTAGTCCGTAGGACAACATACAATCATACCATAGGCTAGCTTCTAGGGTTTAGCCTCTCCGATCTCGTGGTAGATCAACTCTTGTAATACCCATATCATCAAGAATAAATCAAGCAGGACGTAGGGTTTTACCTCCATCAAGAGGGCCCGAACCTGGGTAAAACATCGTGTTCCCTGCCTCCTATTACCATCCGCCTTAGACGCACAGTTCGGGACCCCCTACCCGAGATCTGCCGGTTTTGACACCGACAGTCATGCACTCTTGAAGAGTGGTCTATTTATGTTGAATCTCGATAGTAGTGATACACATATTCATAATGTTGAAGCCAAAAGATGTAGAGTTGATAATGATAGTGCAACTTATTTGTGGCACTGCCGTTTGGGTCATATTGGTATGAAGTGCATGAAGAAACTCCATACTGATGGACTTGTGGAATCACTTGATTATGAATCACTTGGTACTTGCGAACCATGCCTCATGGGCAAGATGACTAAAATGCCGTTCTCCGGAACAATGGAGCGAGCAACAGATTTATTGGAAATCATACATACTGATGTATGTGGTCCAATGAATATTGAGGCTCACGGCGGGTATCATTATTTTCTCACCTTCACAGATGATTTAAGAAGATATGGGTATATCTACTTAATGAAGCATAAATCTGAAACATTTGAAAAGTTCAAAGAATTTCAGAGTGAAGTGGAAAATCATCGTAACAAGAAAATAAAGTTTCTACGATCTGATCATGGAGGAGAATATTTGAGTTACGAGTTTGGTCTACATTTGAAACAACGCGGAATAGTTTCGCAACTCACGCCACCCGGAACACCATGGTGTAATGGTGTATCCGAACATCGTAATCGTACTTTACTGGATATGGTGCGATCTATGATGTCTCTTACTGATTTACCGCTATCATTTTGGAGTTATGCTTTAGAGACAGCTGCATTCACGTTAAATAGGGCACCATCGAAATCCGTTGAGACGACGCCTTATGAACTGTGGTTTGGCAAGAAACCGAAGTTGTCGTTTCTTAAAGTTTGGGGCTGCGATGCTTATGTGAAAAAACTTCAACCTGATAAGCTCGAACCCAAATCGGAGAAATGTGTCTTCATAGGATACCCAAAGGAGACTGTTGGGTACACCTTCTATCACAGATCCGAAGGCAAGACATTCGTTGCTAAGAATGGATCCTTTCTAGAGAAGGAGTTTCTCTCGAAAGAAGTGAGTGGGAGGAAAGTAGAACTTGATGAGGTAACTGTACCTGCTCCCTTATTGGAAAGTAGTTCATCACATAAACCGGTTCCTGTGACACCTACACCAATTAGTGAGGAAGCTAATGATAATGATCATAAAACTTCAGATCAAGTTACTACCAAACCTCGTAGATCAACCAGAGTAAGATCTGCACCCAAGTGGTATGGTAATCCTATTCTGGAAGTCATATTACTTGACCATGGTGAACCTACGAACTATGAAGAAGTGATGGTGAGCCCAGATTCCGCAAAACGGCTTGAAGCCATGAAATCTGAGATGGGATCTATGTATGAGAACAATGTATGGACTTTGGTTGACTTGCCCGATGATTGGCAAGCCATCGAGAATAAATGGATCTTCAAGAAGAAGGCTGACGTTGATGGTAATGTTAATGTCTACAAAGCTCGACTTGTTGCGAAAGGTTTTCGACAAGTTCAAGGAGTTGACTTCGATGAGACTTTCTCACCTGTGGCGATGCTTAAGTCTGTCCGAATCATGTTAGCAATTGCCGCATTTTATGATTATGAAATTTGGCAAATGGATGTCAAAACTGCATTCCTGAATGGATTTCTGGAAGAAGAGTTGTATATGATGCAACCAGAAGGTTTTGTCGATCCAAAGGAGCTAACAAAGTGTGCAAGCTCCAGCGATCCATTTATGGACTGGTGCAAGCCTCTCGGAGTTTGAATAAATGTTTTGATAGTGTGATCAAAGCATATGATTTTATACAGACTTTTGGAGAAGCATGTATTTACAAGAAATTGAGTGGGAGCTCTGTAGCATTTCTAATATTATATGTGGATGACATATTGCTGATTGGAAATGACATAGAATTTCTGGATAGCATAAAAGGATACTTGAATAAGAGTTTTTTAATGAAAGACCTTGGAGAAGCTGCTTATATATTGGGCATCAAGATCTATAGAGATAGATCAAGACACTTAATTGGAGTTTCACAAAGCACATACCTTGATAAAGTTTTGAAAAAGTTCAAAATGGATCAAGCAAAGAAAGGGTTCTTGCCTGTGTTACAAGGTGTAAAGTTGAGTAAGACTCAATGCCCGACCACTTCAGAAGATAGATAGAAAATGAAAAGTGTTCCCTATGCTTCAGCCATAGGCTCTATCATCTATGCAATGCTGTGTACCAGACCTGATGTGTGCCTTGCTATTAGTTTAGCAGGGAGGTACCAAAGTAATCCAGAAGTGGATCACTGGATAGTGGTCAAGAACATCCTGAAATACCTGAAAAGGAATAAGGATATGTTTCTCGTTCATGGAGGTGACAAAGAGCTCGTCGTAAATGGTTACGTTGATGCAAGCTTTGACACTGATCCAGACGATTCTAAATCGCAAACCAGATACGTGTTTATATTGAACGGTGGAGCTGTAAGTTGGAGCAGTTCTAAAAGTGTTGTGGCGGGATCTACGTGTGAAGCGGAGTACATAGCTGCTTCGGAAGCAGCAAATGAAGGAGTCTGGATGAAGGAGTTCATATCCGATCTAGGTGTCATACCTAGTGCATCGGGTCCAATGAAAATCTTTTGTGACATTACTGGTGCAATTGCCTTGGCAAAGGAATCCAGATTTCACAAGAGAACCAACCACATCAAGAGACGCTTCAATTCCATCTGGGATCAAGTCCAGGTGGGAGACATAGAGATATGCAAAATACATATGGATCTGAATGTTACAGACCCGCTGACTAAGCCTCTTCCACGAGCAAAACATGATCAACACCAAGACTCCATGGGTGTTAGAATCATTACTGTGTAATCTGGATTATTGACTCTAGTGCAAGTGGGAGACTGAAGGAAATATGCCCTAGAGGCAGTACTAAAGTTATTATCTATTTCCTCATATTATGATAAATGTTTATTATTCATGCTAGAATTTTATTAAACCGGAAATATAATACATGTGTGAATACATAGACAAACATAGTGTCACTAGTATGCCCCTACTTGACTAGCTCGTTAATCAAAGATGGTTGAGTTTCCTAACCATATACATGAGTTGTCATTTGATAAATGGGATCACATCATTAGGAGAATGATGTGATTGACTTGACCCATTTCGTTATCTTAGCACTTGATCGTTTTAGTTTACTGCTATTGCTTTCTTCATGACTTATACATGTTCCTATGACTATGAGATTATGCAACTCCCGATTGCCAGAGGAACACTTTGTGTGCTACCAAACGTCACAACGTAACTGGGTGATTATAAAGGTGCTCTACATGTGTCTCCGGTGGTGTTCGTGGAGTTGGCATAGATCAAGAATAGGATTTGTCACTCCGATTGTCGGAGAGGTTTATCTGGGCCCTCTCGGTAATGCACATCACTATAAGCCTTGCAAGCAATGTGACTAATGAGTTAGTTACGGGATGATACACTAAGGAACGAGTAAAGATACTTGACGGTAATGAGATTGAACTAGGTATTGAGATACCGACGATCGAATCTTGGGCAAGTAACATACCGGTGACAAAGGGAACAACGTATGTTGTTATGCGGTTTGACCAATAAAGATCTTCGTAGAATATGTAGGAACCAATATGATCATCCAGGTTCTGCTATTGGTTATTGACCGGAGACATGTCATGGTCATGTCTACATAGTTCTCGAACCCGTAGGGTCCGCACGCTTAAAGTTCTGTGACGATCGGTATTATGAGTTTATATGTTTTGATGTACCGAAGGTGGTTCGGAGTCCCTGATATGATCACGGCCATGACAAGGAGTCTCGAAATGGTTGAGACATAAAGATTGATATTGGAAGCCTACATTTGGACATCAGAAGAGTTTCAGGTGAAATCGGGATTTTACCAGAGTGCCGGAGGGGTTACTGGAACCCCCCGGGGGATAATGGGCCTTGTTGGGCCCTAGTGGAGAGAGAGGGGTGCTACCTCTTGAGCACTGCGTTGGTTTTCCCCGAAGAGGAAGGGATGATGCAGCAAAGTAGCGTAGAACCAAGGTATCAATTCAGTAGGAGGCTACGCGTGAGTCCCTCGTACCTACACAAAACAAATAAATCCTCGCAACCAATGCAAATAGGGGTTGTCAATCCCTATAAGGCCACTTACGAGAGTGAGATCTGATAGATATGATAAGATATTTTTTTTGGTATTTTTATGATAAAAGATGCAAAGTAAAATAAAGGCAAAGTAAATAGCAAAGGAAATAACTAAGTAGTAGGAGATTAATATGATGAAGATAGACCCGGGGGCCATAGGTTTCACTATGTCAACTACATGATCATGCTAAGCAATATGACAATGATGAATGTGTCATGATGAATGGAATGATGGAAAGTTGCATGGCAATATATCTCGGGATGGCTATGGAAATGCCATAATAGGTAGGTATGGTGGTTGTTTTGAGGAAGGTATAAGGAGGTTTATGTGTGAAAGAGCGTATCATATCACGGGGTTTGGATGCACCGACGAAGTTTGCCAACTCTCGATGTGAGAAAGGGCAATGCACGGTACCGAAGAGGCTAGCAAGGATGGAAGGGTGAGAGTGCGTATAATCCATGGACTCAACATTAGTCATAAAGAACTCACATACTTATTGCAAAAATCTACAAGTCATCAAAAACCTTGGTACTACGTGAATGTCCTAGGGGGATAGATTGGTAGGAAAAGACCATCGCTCGGCCCCGACCGCCACTCATAAGGAAGACAATCAAATAACACCTCATGTGTCAAATTTGTTGCATAAAGTTTACCATACGTGCATGCTACGGGACTTGCAAACTTCAAAACAAGCATTTCTCAATTTCACAACTACTCAACTAGCACGACATTGATATTATTACCTCCATATCTCAAAACAATCATCAAGCATAAAACTTCTCTTAGTATTCAAAACACCCTTAAGAAAATGTTACTAACTTTGAATACCTAGCATATTAGGATTTTAAGCAAATTACCATGCTATTAAGACTCTCAAAATAATCTAAGTGAAGCATGAGAGATCAATAGTTTCTATAAAACAAATCCACCACTGTGCTTTAAAAGATATAAGTGAAGTACTAGAGCAAAACTATATAACTCAAAAGATATAAGCGAAGCACATAGAGTATTCTAACAAATTCCAAATCATGTATGGCTCTCTCAAAAGGTGTGTACAGCAAGGATGATTGTGGTAAACTAAAAAGCAAAGTGTCAATAATACAAGACTCTCCAAGCAAAACACATATCATGTGGCGAATAAAAATACAGCTCTAAGTAAAGTTACCGATAGAAGTAGACGAAAGAGGGGATGCCTTCCGGGGCATCCCCAAGATTTGGCTTTTAAGTGTCCTTAGATTATCTTGGGGGTGCCATGGGCATCCCCAAGCTTAGGCTCTTGCCACTTCTTGTTCCATAATCCATCAAATCTTTACCCAAAACTTGAAAACTTCACAACACAAAACTTAAAGTAGAAAATCTCGTGAGCTCCGTTAGCGAAAGAAAATAAAAGACCACTTCAAGGTACTGTAATGAACTCATTCTTTATTTATATTGGTGATATACCTACTGTATTCCAACTTCTCTATGGTTTATAAACTATTTTACTAGCCATAGATTCATCAAAATAAGCAAACAACACACGAAAAACAGAATCTGTCAAAAACAAAACATTCTGTAGTAATCTGTAGCTAGTGCAAGATCTGGAACCCCAAAAATTATAAAATAAATTGATGGACGAGAGGAATTTATCTATTAATCATATGCAAAAAGAATTAACTAAATATCACTTTCCAAATAAAAATGACAGCAGTTCTCATGAGCGCTAAAGTTTCTGTTTTTTACAGCAAGTTCAACACGACTTTCCCCAAGTCTTCCCAATGGTTCTACTTGGCACAAACACTAATTAAACACAAAAAACACAACCAAAACATAGGCTAGATAAATTATTTATTACTAAACAGGATCAAAAAGCAAGGAATAAAAATAAAATTGGGTTGCCTCCCAATAAGCGCTATCGTTTAACACCCCTAGCTAGGCATAACAAGCAAGGATAAATCTAGGTATTGCCATCTTTGGTAGGCAATACATAAGTGGCTCTCATAATAGATTCATAAGGTAATTTAATTTTCTTTCTAGGAAAGTGTTCCATGCCTTTCCTTAATGGAAATTGGAATCTAATATTTCCTTCCTTCATATCAATAATTGCACTAATCGTTCTAAGGAAAGGTCTACCAAGAATAATAGGACATGAAGGATTGCAATCTATGTCAAGAACAATAAAATATACGGGCACATAATTCCTATTTGCAACAATAAGAACATCATTAATTCTTCCCATAGGTTTCTTAATAGTGGAATCCGTAAGGTGCAAGTTTAGAGAGCAATCATCAAAATCACGGAAACCTAACAAATCACACATAGTCTTTGGAATCATGGAAACACTAGCACCAAAATCACATAAAGCATAGCATTCATGATCTTTAATTTTAATTTTAATAGTTGGTTCCCACTCATCATAAAGTTTTCTAGGGATAGAAACTTCCAATTCAAGTTTTTCTTCATAAGATTGCATCAAGGCATCAACGATATGTTTAGTAAACGCTTTATTTTGACTATAAGCGTGAGGAGAATTTAGCACAGATTGCAACAAGGAAATACAATCAATCAAAGAGAAATTTTCATAGTTAAATTCCTTGAAATCCATAATAGTGGGTTTAGCAACATCTAGGGTTTTAATTTCTTCAATCCCACTTTTATCAAATTTAGCATCAAGATCAACAAATTCCGAATTCTTGGAACGCCTTCTAGGTAAAGGTGGATCATATTCAGTCCCATCATTATCAAGATTAATATTTCAAAACAAAGATTTAATAGGGGACACATCAATAACGTTTAGATCGTCATCTTTATTTTCATAGGAACTAGAAGAACACGCTCTTATAAAGGCATCTTTCTTAGCATGCATCCTAGCGGTTCTTTCTTTGCACTCATCGATGGAAATTCTCATGGCTTTGAGAGACTCATTGATATCATGCTTAGGTGGAATAGATCTAAGTTTCAAAGAATCAACATCAAGAGAAATTCTATCAATGTTTCTAGCCAAATCATCAATCTTAAGCAATTTTTCTTCAATCATAGCATTAAAATTCTTTGGCGAAGTAATAAATTCTTTAATATTAGATTCAAAATCAGAGGGCATATTATTATAATTTCCATAAGAATTGTTGTAGGAATTACCATAATTATTAGAGGGGTTACTAGGATAAGGCCTAGGGTTGAAATTTCCTCTATACGTGTTGTTACCAAAATTGTTCCTACCAACAAAATTCACATCCATAGATTCATTATTATTATCAATCAAAGTAGACAAGGGCATATCATTAGGATAAGAAGAAACACTCTTATTAGCAAATAATTTCAAAAGTTCATCCATCTTTCCACTCAAAACATTAATTTCTTCTATCGCGTGCACCGTTTTATTAGTAGATCTTTCAGTATGCCATTGAGAATAATTAACCATAATATTATCTAGGAGTTTAGTAGCTTCTCCTAAAGTGATTTCCATAAAAGTGCCTCCCGCGGCCGAATCTAAAAGATTTATAGAAGCAAAATTCAATCCGGCATAAAAATTCTGAACAATCATCCACAAATTTAAACCATGAGTAGGCAATTACGTATCATTAATTTCATTCTCTCCCAAGCTTGTGCAACATGTTCATGATCAAGTTGCTTAAAATTCATAATATCGTTTCTAAGAGAGATGATCTTAGCGGGAGGAAAATAGTTAGAGATAAAAGCATCTTTGCACTTATTCCATGAATCAATACTATTTTTAGGCAAAGACGAAAACCAAGCTTTAGCACGATCTCTAAGTGAAAAAGGAAATAGCTTCAATTTAATAATATCATTATCCACATCTTTCTTCTTTTGCATGTCACACAAATCAAAGAAGCTATTTAGATGGGTAGCGGCATCTTCACTAGGAAGGCCGGAAAACGGATATTTCATGACAAGATTCAGCAAAGCAGTATTAATTTCACAAGATTCAGCATTGGTAAGAGGAGTAATCGGAGTGCTAATAAAATCATTGTTGTTGGTATTGGTGAAGTCACACAATTTAGTATTATCTTGAGCCATCGTGACAAGCAAGCAAACTAACACACAAGCAAACAAAAAGCAAGTGGGCAAAAAGAGGCAAATAGAGAAAGAGAGAGAGGATAGAGAGAGAGGGCGAATAAAACGGCAAGGGTGAAGTGGGGGAGAGGAAAATGAGAGGCAAATGGCAAATAATGTAATGCGGGAGATAAGGGTATGTGATGGGTACTTGGTATGTTGACTTTTGCGTAGACCTCCCCGGCAACGGCGCCAGAAATCCTTCTTGCTACCTCTTGAGCACTGCGTTGGTTTTCTCCAAAGAGGAAGGGATGATGCAGCAAAGTAGCGCAAGTATTTCCCTCAGTTTTTGAGAACCAAGGTATCAATCTAATAGGAGGCTACGCGTGAGTCCCTCGTACCTGCACAAAACAAATAAATCCTCGCAACCAACGCAAATAGGGGTTGTCAATCCCTTTAAGGCCACTTACGAGAGTGAGATCTAATAGATATGATAAGATAATATTTTTGGTATTTTTATGATAAAAGATGCAAAGTAAAATAAAGGCAAAGTAAATAGCAAAGGAAATAACTAAGTAGTAGGAGATTAATATGATGAAGATAGACCCGGGGGCCATAGGTTTCACTAGTGGCTTCTCTCAAGAGCATAAGTATTCTACGGTGGGTGAACAAATTACTGTTGAGCAATTGACAGAATTGAGCATAGTTATGAGAATATCTAGGTATGATCATGTATATATGTTGGAAATATGCCCTAGAGGCAATAATAAATTAGTTATCAATATATTTCCTTGTTCATGATAATCGTTTATTATCCATGCTAGAATTGTATTGATAGGAAACTCAGATACATGTGTGGATACATAGACAACACCATGTCCCTAGTAAGCCTCTAGTTGACTAGCTCGTTGATCAATAGATGGTTACGGTTTCCTGATCATGGACATTGGATGTCGTTGACAACGGGATCACATCATTAGGAGAATGATGTGATGGACAAGACCCAATCCTAAGCCTAGCACAAGATCGTGTAGTTCGTATGCTAAAGCTTTTCTAATGTCAAGTATCATTTCCTTAGACCATGAGATTGTGCAACTCCCGGATACCGTAGGAATGCTTTGGGTGTACCAAACATCATAACATAACTGGGTGGCTATAAAGGTGCACTGCGGGTATCTCCGAAAGTGTCTGTTGGGTTGGCACGAATCGAGATTGGGATTTGTCACTCCGTGTAAACGGAGAGGTATCTCTGGGCCCACTCGGTAGGACATCATCATAATGTGCACAATGTGATGAAGGAGTTGATCACGGGATGATGTGTTACGGAACGAGTAAAGAGACTTGCCGGTAACAAGATTGAACAAGGTATCGGGATACCGACGATCGGATCTCGGGCAAGTGCTATACCGGTAGACAAAGGGAATTGTATACGGGATTGACTGAATCCTTGACATCTTGGTTCATCTGATGAGATCATCGTGGAGCATATGGGAGCCAACATGGGTATCTAGATCCTGCTGTTGGTTATTGACCGGAGAGTTGTCTCGGCCATGTCTGCATGACTCCCGAGCCCGTAGGGTCTACACACTTAAGGTTCGATGACGCTAGGGTTATAGGGAAAGTATGTACGCGGTTACCGAATGTTGTTCGGAGTCCCGGATGAGATCCCGGACGTCACGAGGAGTTCCGGAATGGTTCGGAGGTAAAGATTTATATATGGGAAGTCCCGTTTTGGTCACCGGAAAAGTTTCGGGTGCTATCGGTAACGTACCGGGACCACCGGGAGGGTCCTGGGGGTCCACCAGGTGGGACCACCAGCCCCAGAAGGTTGCGTGGGCCAAGTGTGGGAGGGGAGCAGCCCCATGTAGGCTGGTGCACCCCCCACCAAGGCCCAAGGCGCAGGGAGAGTGGGAGGGGGCAAACCCTAGGTCCAGATGGGCCTTAAGGCCCACCCTAGGGCGCCCCGCTCTCTTTCCCCCTTTGGCCGCCACCCTAGATGGCATCTAGGGCTGCCGCCCCCCTAGGGAGGCAACCCTGGAAGGGGGCGCAACCCCTCCCCCCTATATATACTTGAGGTATTGGGGGCTGCTCAACACATGATTTGATCTCTCTCTTGGCGCAGCCCTACCTCTCTCCCTCCTCGTCTCTCGTAGTGCTTGGCGAAGTCCTGCTGGAGTCCCACGCTCCTACACCACCACCACGCCATTGTGCTGCTGCTGGACGGAGTCTTCCCCAACCTCTCCATCTCTCCTTGCTGGATCAAGGCGTGGGAGACGTCACCGGGCTGTATGTGTGTTGAACGCAGAGGCACCGTTGTTCGGCGCTTAGATCGGAATCGACCACGATCTGAATCGCTACGAGTAGGACTCCTTCATCCGCGTTCTTGTAACGCTTCCGCATTGCGATATTCAAGGGTATGAAGATGCACTCCTCTCTCTCGTTGCTAGTCTCTCCATAGATTGATCTTGGTGACACGTAGGAATTTTTTTGAATTTCTGCTACGATCCCCAACAGTGGTATCAGAGCCAGGTTTATGCGTAGATTCTATGCACGAGTAGAACACAAAGTAGTTGTGGGCGATGATTTGTTCAATTTGCTTGCCGTTACTATTCTTATCTTGATTCGGTGGCATTGTGGGATGAAGCGGCCCAGACCGACCTTACACGTACGCTTACGTGAGACTGGTTCCACCGACTGACATGCACTTGATGCATAAGGTGGCTGGCGGGTGTCTGTCTCTCCCACTTTAATCGGATCGGATTCGATGAAAAGGGTCCTTATGAAGGGTAAATAGAAATTGGCATATCACTGTTGTGGTTTTGCGTAGGTAAGAAACGTCCTTGCTAGAAACCCATAGCAGCCACGTAAAACATGCAACAACAATTAGAGGACATCTAACTTGTTTTTGCAGGGTATGCTATGTGATGTGATATGGCCAAAAGGATGTGATGAATGATATATGTGATGTATGAGATTGATCATGTTCTTGTAATAGGAATCATGACTTGCATGTCAATGAGTATGACAACCGGCACGAGCCATAGGAGTTGCCTTAATTTATTTATGACCTGCGTGTCAATGAAAACGCCATGTAATTACTTTACTTTATTGCTAACCGTTAGCCATAGTAGTAGAAGTAATAGTTGGCGAGGCAACTTCATGAAGACACGATGATGGAGATCATGGTGTCATGCCGGTGACGATGGTGTTCATGCCGCGCCTCGAAGATGGAGATCAAAGGCGCAAGATGATATTGGCCATATCATGTCACTTTATGATTTGCATGTGATGTTTGTCATGTTTACATCTTATTTGCTTAGAAAGACGGTAGCATAAATAAGATGATCCCTCACTAAAATTTCAAGAAAGTGTTCCCCCTAACTGTGCACCGTTGCTAAGGTCCGTTGTTCCGAAGCACCACGTGATGATCGGGTGTGATAGGTTCTAATGTTCGCATACAACGGGTGTAAGCCAGATTTACACACGCAATACGCTTAGGTTAACTTGACGAGCCTAGCATGTACAGACATGGCCTCGGAACACGGAAGACCGAAAGGTCAAACATGAGTCATATAGAAGATACGATCAACATGAAGATGTTCACCAATGATGACTAGTCCATCTCACGTGATGATCCGACACGGCCTAGTTGACTCGGATCATGTATCACTTAGATGACTAGAGGGATGTCTATCTAAGTGGGAGTTCATTGAATAATTTGATTATATGAACTTAATTATTATGAACATAGTCAATAGGTCTTTGCAAATTATGTCGTAGCTCACGCTTTGGTTCTACTATTTTAGATATGTTCCTAGAGAAAATTTAGTTGAGAGTTGACAGTAGCAATTATGCGGACTGGGTCCGTGAACTGAGAATTGTCCTCATTGCTGCACAGAAGGGCTATGTCCTTAATGCACCGCTGAGTGTGTTGAACCTCGAGCGTCGTCTGTAGATGTTGGGAAACATATGACATACACGTTTTGATGACTACGTGATAGTTCATTGCATAATACTAACGGTTTAGAATTGTGGCACCGAAGACGTTTTGAAACGTCGCAGAACATATGAGATGTTCCAAAGACTGAAATTGGAATTTCAGACTAGTGCCCACGTGAAGAGGTATGAGACCTCTGACAAGTTTCTTAAGCTTGCAAACTAAGGGAGAAAAGCTCAATTGTTGAACATGTTCTCAGATTGTCTGAGTACTACAATCGCTTGAATCGAGTGGGAGTTAATCTTCCAGATGAGATAGCGATAGTTCTCCATAGTCACTGCCACCAAGCTATTAGAACTTAGTGATGAACTATAACATATCAGGGATAAACATGATGATCCTTGAGCAATTCGCGATGTTTGACACCGCGAAAGTAGAAATCAAGTAGGAGCATCAATTGTTGATGGTTAAACCACTAGTTTCAAGAAGGGCAAGGGAAAGAAGGGATACTTCATGAGACGGCAAATCAGTTGCTGCTCTAGTGAAGAAACCCAAGGTTGAACCAAACCCGAGACTAAGTGCTTCTGTAATGAGGGGAACGGTCACTGAAGCAGAACTACCCTAGATACTTGGTAGATGAGAAGGCTGGCAAGGTCGACATAAGTATTTTGGATATACGTTATATTAATGTGTACTTTACTAGTACTCCTAGTAGCACCAGGGTATTAAAATACCAGTTCAGTTGCTAAGTGTTAGTAACTCAAAATAATAGGCTACGGAATAAATGGAGACTAGCTGAAGGTGAGATGACGATATGTGTTGGAAGTATTTCCAAGGTTGATATGATCAAGCATCGCATGCTCCCTCTACCATCGAGATTGGTGTTAAACCTAAATAATTGTTATTTGGTGTTTGCGTTGAGCATAGACATGATTGGATTATGTTTATCGCAATACGGTTATTCATTTAAGGAGAATAATGGTTACTCTGTTTATTTGAATAATACCCTCAATGGTCTTGCACCTAAAATGAATGGTTCATTGAATCTCGATCGTAGTGATACACATGTTCATGCCAAAAGATATAAGATAGTAATGATAGTACCACATACTTGTGGCACTGCAATTTGAGTCATAATGGTATAATACGCATGAAGAAGCTCCATGTTGATGGATTTTTGGACTCACTTGATTTTGAATCACTTGAGACATGCGAACCATGTCTATTGGTAGATATGCATGAAGAAACTCCATGCAGATGGATCGTTTGGACTCACTTGATTTTGAATCACTTGAGACATGCAAATCATACCACACGGGCAAGATGACTGAAAGGCCTCGTTTTCAGTAAGATGGAACAAGAAAGCAACTTGTTGGAAGTAATACATTTTGATGTGTGCAGTCCAATGAATGCTGAGGCACGGAGTGGATATCGTTATGTTCTTACTTCACAGATGATTTGAGTAGATGTTGATTATATTTACTTGATGAAACACAAGTCTGAATTACTGAAAGGTTTAAGTAATTTCAGAGTGAAGTTGAAGATCGTCGTGGCAAAATGATAAAATGTCTGTGATATGATCATAGAGATGAATATCTGAGCTACGAGTTTGGCACACAATTAAGACATTGTGGAAATTGTTTCACGCTAATACCGCCTGGACCACCATATTGTGATGGTGTGTCCGAACATCATAACTGGACCCTATTGGATATGGTGCATACCATGATGTCTCTTACCGAATTACAACTGTTGTTTATGGGTTAGGCATTAGAGACAACCACATTCACTTTAATAGGGCACCACACAATTCCGTTGAGACAACACCGTATGAACTATGGTTTAGAGAAACCTAAGCTATCTTTTCTTAAAAGTTTGGGGCTGCGATGCTTATGTGAAATTTTTTTAGGCTGATAAGCTCGAACCCAAAGCAGATAAATGCATCTTCATAGAATACCCAAAAATAGTTGGGTATACCTCCTATTTCAGATCCGGAAGCAAAAGTGATTGTTTCTAGAAACGGGTCCTTTCTCGAGGAAAAGTTTCTCTTGAAAGAATTGAGTGGGAGGATGGTGGAGACTTGATGAGGTTATTGAACTGTCACTTCAACTAGTGTGTAGCAGGGCACAGGAAGTTGTTCCTGTGGCACCTACACCAATTGAAGTGGAGGCTTATGATAGTGATCATGAAACTTCGGATCAAGTCACTACCAAACCTCATAGGTCGACAAGGATGTGTACTACTTCAGAGTAGAACATAATCCTGTCTTGGAAGTCATGTTGCTAGACAACAATGAACCTACGAGCTATGGAGAAGCGATGGTGGGCCTGGATTCCGACGAATGGCTTGAGGCCATAAAATCCGAGAGAGGATCCATGTATAAAACAAAGTATAGACTTTGAAAGAACTACTTGATGGTCGTAAGGCTGTTAGGTGCAGATGGATTTTAAGGAAGACAGACAATGATGGTAAGTGTCACCATTAAGAAAGCTCGACTTGTCGTTAAGATGTTTCCCGACAAGTTCAAGAGTTGACTACGATGAGACTTTTTCACTCGTAGCGATGCTAAGAGTCTGTTGGAATTATGTTAGCAGTTACTGCATTATTTATGACATCTTGCAGATAGGATGTCAAAACATTGTTTCCTCGACTTTTTCTTGAGGAAAGGTTGTATGTGATACAACCAGAAGGTTTTGTCAATCCTGAAAGATGCTGACAAGTATGCAAAGCTCCAGAAACCCTTCTAAGGACTGGAGTAAGCATCTCAGAGTTGGAATGTACGCTTTGATGAGATGATCAAAGATTTTGGGTTCATACAAAGTTTATGAGAAACTTGTATTTCCAAAGAAGTGAGTGGGAGCACTACAATTTTTTTGATGAGTATATGTTGTTAACATATTGTTGATAAAAAATGATGTAGAATTTCTGGAAAGCATGCAGGGTTATTTGAAAAGTGTTTTTCAATGGAAAACCTGGATTAAGCTACTTGAACATTGAGCATCAAGATCTATAAGGATAGATCAAAAACGCTTAATAGTACTTTCAAATGAATACATACCGTGACAAGATTTTGAAGGAGTTCAAAATAGATCAACAAAGAAGGAGTTCTTGGCTGTGTTACAAGGTGTGAGTATTGAGTAAGACTCAAGACCTGACCACGGCAGAAGAGAGAGAAAGGACGAAGGTCGTCCCCTATGTTTTAGACGTAGGCTCTACAGTATGCTATGCTGTGTACCGCACCTGAAGTGTGCCTTGCCATGAGTCAGTCAAGGGGTACAAGAGTGATCCAGGAATGGATCACATGATAGCGGTCGAACTTATCCTTAGTAACTAGTGGACTAAGGAATTTTCTCGATTATGGAGGTGGTAAAAGAGTTCGTCGTAAAGGGTTATGTCGATGCAAACTTTGACACTAATCCAGATGACTCTGAGGAGTAAACCGGATTCTTATAGTAGAGCAGTTATTTGGAATAGCTCCAAGTAGCGCGTGGTAGCTGCATGTACAAGATGACATAGAGATTTGTAAAGCACACATGGATCTGAAAGGTTCAGACCCATTGACTGATAAACCTCTCTCACAAGCAAGATATGAACACACCCCATGGGTGTTGGATTCATTACAATCACATAGTGATGTGAACTGGATTATTGACTCTAGTGCAAGTGGGAGACTGTTGGAAATATGCCCTAGAGGCAATAATAAATTAGTTATTATTATATTTCCTTGTTCATGATAATCATTTATTATCCATGCTAGAATTGTATTGATAGGAAACTCAGATACATGTGTGGATACATAGACAACACCATGTCCCTAGTAAGCCTCTAGTTGACTAGCTCGTTGATCAATAGATGGTTACGGTTTCTTGACCATGGACATTGGATGTCGTTGACAACGGGATCACATCATTAGGAGAATGATGTGATGGACAAGACCCAATCCTAAGCCTAGCACAAGATCGTGTAGTTCGTATGCTAAAGCTTTTCTAATGTCAAGTATCATTTCCTTAGACCATGAGATTGTGCAACTCCCGAATACCGTAGGAATGCTTTGGGTGTACCAAACGTCACAACATAACTGGGTGGCTATAAAGGTGCACTACGGGTATCTCCGAAAGTGTCTGTTGGGTTGGCACGAATCAAGACTGGGATTTGTCACTCCGTGTAAACGGAGAGGTATCTCTGGGCCCACTCGGTAGGACATCATCATAATGTGCACAATGTGATGAAGGAGTTGATCACGGGATGATGTGTTACGGAACGAGTAAAGAGACTTGCCGGTAACGAGATTGAACAAGGTATCGAGATACCGACGATCGAATCTCGGGCAAGTGCTATACCGGTAGACAAAGGGAATTGTATACGGGATTGACTGAATCCTTGACATCGTGGTTCATTCGATGAGATCATCGTGGAGCATATGGGAGCCAACATGGGTATCTAGATCCTGCTGTTGGTTATTGACCGGAGAGTTGTCTCGGCCATGTCTGCATGACTCCCGAGCCCGTAGGGTCTACACACTTAAGGTTCGATGACGCTAGGGTTATAGGGAAAGTATGTACGCGGTTACCGAATGTTGTTCGGAGTCCCGGATGAGATCCCGGACGTCACGAGGAGTTCCAGAATGGTTCGGAGGTAAAGATTTATATATGGGAAGTCCCGTTTTGGTCACCGGAAAAGTTTCGGGTGCTATCGGTAACGTACCGGGACCACCGGGAGGGTCCTGGGGGTCCACCAGGTGGGACCACCAGCCCCAGAAGGTTGCGTGGGCCAAGTGTGGGAGGGGAGCAGCCCCAGGTAGGCTGGTGCGCCCCCCCACCAAGGCCCAAGGCGCAGGGAGAGTGGGAGGGGGCAAACCCTAGGTCCAGATGGGCCTTAAGGCCCACCCTAGGGCGCCCCCTCTCTTTCCCCCTTTGGCCGCCACCCTAGATGGCATCTAGGGCTGCCGCCCCCCCTAGGGAGGGAACCCTAGAAGGGGGCTCAGCCCCTCCCCTCCCCCTATATATACTTGAGGTATTGGGGGCTGCTCAACACATGATTTGATCTCTCTCTTGGCGCAGCCCTACCTCTCTCCCTCCTCGTCTCTCATAGTGCTTGGCGAAGCCCTGCTGGAGTCCCGCGCTCCTCCACCACCACCACGCTGTTGTGCTGCTGCTGGACGGAGTCTTCCCCAACCTCTCCCTCTCTCCTTGCTGGATCAAGGCGTGGGAGACGTCACCGGGTTGTACGTGTGTTGAACGCGGAGGCGCCGTTGTTCAACGCTTAGATTGGAATCGACCGCGATCTGAATCACTACGAGTATGACTGCTTCATCCACGTTCTTGTAACGCTTCCGCATTGCGATCTTCAAGGGTACGAAGATGCACTCCTCTCTCTCGTTGCTAGTCTCTCCATAGATTGATCTTGGTGACACGTAGGAATTTTTTTGAATTTCTGCTACAATCCCCAACAATATAGGGATCACGTCCGAGACAAGTAGACCAACTCCTGCCTGCATCTACTACTATTACTCCACTCATCGACCGCTATCCAGCATGCATCTAGAGTATTAAGTTAAAAACAAAGTAACGCCTTAAGCAAGATGACATGATGTAGAGGGATAGACTCATGCAATATGAAGAAAACCCCATCTTGTTATCCTCGATGGCAACAATACAATACGTGCCTTGCTGTCCCTACTGTCACTGGGAAACGACACCGCAAGATTGAACCCAAAGCTAAGCACTTCTCCCATTGCAAGAAAGATCAATCTAGTAGGCCAAACCAAACAGATAATTCGAAGAGACTTGCAAAGATAACCAATCATACATAAAAGAATTTAGAGAAGATTCAAATATTGTTCATAGGTAGACTTGATCATAAACCCACAATTCATCGATCTCAACAAACACACCGCAAAAAGAAGATTACATCGAATAGTTCTCCACAAGAGAGGGGGAGAACATTGTATTGAGATCCAAAAAGAGAGAAGAAGCCATCTAGCTACTAACTATGGACCTGTAGGTCTGAGGTAAACTACTCACACTTCATCGGAGGGGCTATGGTGTTGATGTAGAAGCCCTCCGTGATCGATGCCCCCTCCGGCGGAGCTCCGGAACAGGCCCCAAGATGGGATCTCATGCACACAGAAAGTTACGGCGGGGGAATTAGGGTTTTGGCACCGTTTCTGATCGTTTGGGGGTACATAGGTATATATAGGGGGAAGGAGTACGTCGGTGGAGCAATAGGGGGCCCACGAGGGTGGAGGGCGCGCCTGGTGGGGGTAGGCATGCCCCCTACCTCGTGGCCTCCTCTTTCTTTTCTTGACATAGGGTCCAAGTCTCCCGGGTCTTGTTCGTTGAGAAAATCACGTTCCCGAAGGTTTCATTCCGTTTGGACTCCGTTTGATATTCCTTTTCTTCGAAACCCTAAAACAGGCAAAAAACAGAAATTCTGGGCTAGGCCTCCGGTTAATAGGTTAGTCCCAAAAATAATATAAAAGTGGATAATAAAGCCCAATAATGTCCAAAACAGTAGATAATATAGCATGGAGCAATAAAAAATTATAGATACGTTGGAGACGTATCAAGGGGCCGGCCAGGGCAGGCCGCGCGCCCTCTCCCCTCTGGTCCGCATTGGACTAGGAAGGGGGGGCGGCGCCCCCTTTCCTTCTCCTTCTCCCCCTTCCTTTCCCCCTCCTAGTAGGAGTAAGCAAGAGGGGAGTCCTATGATACGTCTCCAACGTATCTATAATTTTTGATTGCTCCATGCTATATTATCTACTGTTTTGGGCAATATTGGGCTTTAATATCCACTTTTATATTGTTTTTGGGACTAACCTATTAACCGGAGGCCCAGCCCAGATTTGCTGTTTTATGCCTATTTCAGTGTTTCGAAGAAAAGGAATATCAAATGGAGTCGAAACGGAACGAAATCAACTGGAGAAGTTATTTTCGGAAGGAAAGCAACCCAGGGAACTTGGAGTGCACGTCAGGGGAGACCCGGGCTGCCCACGAGGGTGGGGGGCGCGCCCACCCCCTAGGGCGCGCCCCCTACCTCGTGGGGCCCCCGTGGCTCCTCCGACGTACTTCCTGCACCCATATATATCGTCGTACCCTAAAACATCCAGAACAGAGATTAGATCGGGAGTCCGCCGCCAGAAGGCTCCATAGCCACCAAAAGTCAATCGGGACCCTGCTCCGGCACCCTGCCGGAGGGGGGATCCCTCACCAGTGGCCATCTTCATCATCCTGGCGCTCTCCAAGACGAGGAGGGAGTATTTCACCCTCGGGGCTGAGGGTATGTACCAGTAGCTATGTGTTTGATCTCTCTCTCTCATGTTCTTGATTTGGCACGATCTTGATGTATCGCGAGCTTTGCTATTATAGTTGGATCGTATGTTTCTCCTCCCCCTCTTCTCTCTTGTAATGAATTGAGTTTCCCCTTTGAAGTAATCTTATCGGATTGAGTCTTTAAAGATTTGAGAACACTTGATGTATGTCTTGCGTGGGATAACCGTGGTGACAATGGGTTATTCTATTGATCCACTTGATGTATGTTTTGGTGATCAACTTGCGGGTTTCGTGACATTGGGAACTGTAACATCCCAAATTTTCAATTTGGAATGTTATACATTAGATCATCATGCATATCATATTTTCTTGTATTTTGGTCGATCCTAGAAATTTCACGCAACTCAAGGACCTTCGGAGAGAGTTGGAGATTTCGTTATTTTCATATTTGAGAGTTTCTCGAATTTGAAAAGAGGATCATTTGATTTATTTATTCCATCTTCAATTATTTTTCCGATATCAAAAATATGAGAGAGGGAATAATATGACTTTCCCAAAAGTTAGGAAAAATGAAGATCTAATGAATAAACCAAATTTTGGTTTTGCCGGAGTTTTGTTTGCTTTTTATTTGGATAGGGAAAAATGCGCGTTTTCGAAAATTGCATATTAGGTCTGGAGAAAATTTCATTTTGTTCGACTCATTTTTAGGAGTCGGGGAAAATTTACTTTAGAAATTTTGGAGCCCGTTTAGTTTTCTTTTTTTTGTTTTTCTGCGCGCGTAACCGTTTAAAAAAAAAGAACTCCAGCAGGCCAGCCGGGCCAAGGCCCAGGCTAGCCACCGCCTCCCCAGCGCAGGCAGCCGGCCGCGCCAGGCCATCGCGCGCGCCAGGCGCCAGAGGCAGGAGCCGCCGCCGCCCCTTTTTGATTCCTAGTAGGACTTTAGTCCTACTCCGTTTCCTCTTTTTCTTTCCTATTCCTACTCTATTTCTTGTCCCCTACCCCAAGAAACCCCCTCCCCTCACCAATATAAATACCCCCACACCCCCCTCTCCTCACACCAAAACCCAAGCCCCTCTCCTCTTAAGCCGCAGCAAGCAGCAGCGCGCAGCCCCAAGCCGCCGCCTTAGCCGCGCCGCCGCCGCCTTAGCCGCGCCGCCGCCGCCCTTAGCCGCCGCCGCCCGGAGCCCGCCTCCCGAGGTAGCCGCGCCTCTCTTTTTCTTCCCCGGTCCGGTTTTTCCTAAAAGAACCGTTCTGTTTTCTCTCTGTTTCTTTTCTTTTTCTTCCCGTTTTTGTTTCGGTTTTTTTCCGAAACCCTAGATCGGTTTTCCGTTTCTTTTTTGGTTTCTTTTCCGAAAACCCTAGATCGGTTTTCATTCTTCTTTCGGACCGTTCGTCTAAACGAACATGATCACCGATTCTTTTCCGGTTAACGACGCCCGTTCGTTTAACCGTTCGTCTTTTTCTTTTCGTCGGATTTATTCCGCGATCGTGATCTCAGATCCGATCTTTGTTCTAGTCTTTCTTCTCGCTCGTTTATCGGAATCAGGTGATTCAAACGCCTGGAGTTTCGTTTCGAAACCGCCGTTCCGTCTAATCAACTTAAAAAAGTTTTTGCCCCGGTAAAATTTGACCTAGCTTCAACTTGCTAGAACCGAGTTGTTTTCTTCCGCCATTTGTTTTCCGTTTCTTTGTTCGGTTCGTTCTTTCTTTGCAACCGGAGTTCTTAAGTTGAACTTTCTGGTTCGTTCTCTCGTTCTAGTTTTACCTGTGCATTAGATGAGTACTTATTGTGTGCTTGTTGTTTGTCTGCGATAGATCACCCGGATTGCGCCGCCTGTTACTTCGAAACCCTAGGTCTCGCGGATCATCAGCAAGGCAAGTAACACTTTGATCATACCTTTTCTACAACCCATGTTTTATTGCATTAGATCAATCCTCTCACATTGCATGATTAGGATCTAACTAAATTGTGGGATGGGAAGTAGATGAGGTAGTACCTATTACCTGTATTATTATGAAACCTTTGGGAGTTACTTCTACGTTTCCTTATTATGCCATGCTATGCTAGTAGACGTGGATTGGGTGAGTGATATCCATGACAGATGTGAGATTGATAATTTAATGGTTTATTTAAGGTGGCAACCTAACACACATCTGGGTGGATTGAGGCACCTGATGTCTATCAGGACTTGCCTGTTTTTTTGGACCGCCACCCAGGCTCAAAGGGATCATAAGATCATTCATGCTAGAAACTTCCGTGTGCAGCCACAAGCCATTATGGGCTCTGGCATAGTTGACTAAGTTGTGCGAACTCTTACAGTGGTAGACTAGCAGATGTAGGGGATGTAGGTGTACCGGTCTACCCGATCGTAAGGTGCTAGCGCTTCTGAAAGACTATGTCTCGGTCATCCGTTTCTCAAACACCATGTAGTGCGAGAAACCAAACGGAGGCGATCGAGTCTTGTGGGGAAAAGTGCGCAAACCTCTGCAGAGTGTACAAACTAATCATGATTAGCTGTGTCCCCGGTTATGGACAACTTGAGTATCTAGTACTTGAATATCATGTGAATCTCATCACGTTACTTCTAATGAATATTGTTGGGTTTTAATGATGTTACTTAATTGGGATTGAGGATGCTGTCAACCATTCTCAATGTTTCACAACCACCATGATAGTAATTAAATTTATTCCTTTGCAGTAGGGAAAAATTGGCTTTCGCAAAAACCTTATAACCATAGAGCTTTTCCACCAGCCATATATGCATATAGTGATAGCCATTGTTCATCATTTTCTCTATGGTGTGAATTTGCCAGTACATTCAATGTACTGACCTGTTTCGGGCTGCAACGTCTCATGTTGCAGGATTATCTTACAACGAGTAAGTGATACGTTAGGGTTACGATTTCTACACTCAACTTTGCCGTTGGTGTTGATGGGAATCCACAACCTTGTTGCTTCCGCTATATGGATTGAGGTAATAGCATTTACGTTACTTTATACATGTGATTTACCTCTGTTATAAATCCTTCGAGTACTGTGTGTGTCAGCATACCGATCCAGGGATGACACTTAAGCACAGAGACTTGATCCATTCGGGTCAGGTCGCTACAAGATGGTATCAGAGCACATGTTGACTGTAGGACGTGACCCTAGAAACTGGCAAGCCCATAGCAAAGATTTTTCTCTACAACTTTCCCTTTCAAAAAGATCTTTTACCTCTCTTCTCTTCTGAGCTTATTCAAAATTCCCTTTAGTGAGACCATACCCCCTTTCCCCTTTTGACCACACGAAGATTCGACTGATGAGACCACTCGAAGAAGTACAAGATATCGGACAACTAAGACCACTTCGGAATGAAGAGTATTTTCTGTGCATCTGAATAATGGAAACTACAACGGTTGAAGACCCAAGACAAGTAGAATTTGAAGGCTCTGAAGAATTCCCAGATTTGTATGACCTAGGAAGGCTACCCTTATGAAACTTGGCAGACTATGAAAGTTGTCAATACCCGAGATCAAGGTGTATCGGAGAAAGACTGAAACAAGGAACATGAGAACTCAAAGTTTTGTCAAAGAAAACCCTAAGGCAGGAGATATCAAAATGTGGAGAGATAGCTCATGGAAATGACAAGAGCAGAAACACGGTTATCTGTGATGTCATCACCCGCTCATGCTATTGACACCGTGCTGAGTTAAAGATGCATTTCTTCAGAATGGATTTGATGGAAGAAGGCTGATGGAGCACCTATCAGTAAGATGAAGTTTTAACCTTAGCTGGTGTATCACCAGGATCTGGAGTAGTACATCAAGAAGTTTAAGGTGGAGCTCCATGAAGCTGTATTAGACAAGGAAGCATTTCGTGAAGAACTCAGGAACCAAAAGCTGAAAGTAGCCAAGCTGGAGGAGCTACAACCTCGAGATACTGGAGATTTGTGAGGAACTGAAGGACAGTATGACCATGGTTCATGTGAAGGATGTTGAAACCAGAAGTTTGGAACGCAACTCCAGAATATTAAAGGATGTCATGAGAGACTTCGCGTCAACAGAGTTGATCTGGCAAAAGAACTTGAGAAGGACAAGCATGATTGGAAGAAGTCATCTGAGACATGAATAAGACTTGAAGAGTTTGGCGATGTTGACCTTAGAAGACCAAAACCCTGTTATACACCTACGTTAGATGCGACGTTTGTGAGCTGTCATCTGTTTGATGTTTTTTTTTGACAGCCACAATAAAACCTGTCTTTTCAAAAACCTTTGTTCGTATTGTGTCCATCCCTCTCTATCTCTCTTATCTCACCCCAAAACCCATGGACCTAATAGAGGATGAATGGAGATGAGCTTGTATTTTCGGGACCGATGAGTCAATTGGAGACAGACCGATGGATTCAGAACATGGAGGATCATATGGAGAATAACCCTATAGCCGGAAAGGATATGGCCCAGCATGCTCTTCAGTGCTTTGAAAGAGGTGCTGCTACTTGGTGGAGAATGTACCAAACCATCAATGGATGGCAAGGAGTAACCACTTGGAAAGAATTTAAGTTGACTTTGCTAAAGTCTCAGTTTGTGTCCCAGAAATTGAAGCCTTATGGAAAGGATATGTAGAAAACTTATACATGCAAGTTTTGTGGAGAAATAGGACACAACCATAAAGAACACAAGGATGAATGCCCTAATTGTGAAGGAAGTCACCCAGCTGAAGAATGCCCAACTAGGCAGATCACGTGTTTCTTGTGTGAAGGGACTACCCACTACCCTGCTCAGTGTCACATTTACCCCATGGTATGAAGGACCGTACAACAGAATAAAGAAGTAATGAAAGGAGCCCTTATGGAAAGTTTAGAAGAACCTGTGATGAAGGAAGAGGTGGAGGACACGCCCAAAGAAGAACCAGTTAAACCCTGCACTAAGTCTTGCTATTCATGTGGAGAAGAAGGACACATCTCCCAAAATTGTATGAATGGGAATCTAGTAGAATTCCCGACAGAGGAAGTAGAATATGACCCACAGGAGATAGAAGCCCTGATTGGAATGGAAAAGTCCAGGAAGAGAAGCAGATTGGATTCCAGGAAGGACCTGAGTCATATCATCTGTTACAGGTGCAAGGAGTCAGGGCACTACCTCAAAAATTGCCCAAAAAGGAAACCTCGATACTTGTCAGAAGTAATATGTTTTAGTTGTAAAGGAGCAGGGCACTTTACTAGAGAATGCCCCAAGGAGAAGGAAACTTGTGATAAATAGTTGAGTTTATAACAGAAGAAATATAGTAGTAGTAGTAAGAACATTTTCCTTCAGATTGAGGTGTTGAGTTGAGGCATGTAATGGAGAAGCGAGAGATTGTAATCATTTGAGAATGAATAAAGTAGCATCGTTGGTACTGATATGGATTTTATGAGTTGTTACTCTATGAAGAAGAATTTTGACCATTTTGAGGATAAGAGAAATATGGTCTATGAAAGATTTGTGCATTTTAAGGGTGGTAGTACCCTGTAGTGGATTTCGGACAAAATGAATACGAGTTTTGTCTCGATATGTGTGATACCCCAAGAGTATGTGGGATGAAGTTGGAGACCGACAGTTGTTTGGACCAAAGGTGATCAAAGGAGTTAGAAGAGAATGTTAAGTTGATTCGAGATAGACTGAAGGTAGCTCAGTCCAGGCAGAAGAATTATGCAGACTCAAAAACGCAAGAAGGTAGTCTATGAAATTGGAGACAGAACATGTCTTCGCGTGTCCCCTATGCGAGGAGTTAAACGGATTGGAGTTAAGGGACAGTTAGCCCCGAGATTTGTAGGACCATACCGAGTTTTGGAGCGTATGAGAGAAGTGGCCAACAAGTTGGAGTCACCCGAAGGACTGCCAGGAGTTCATGATGTGTTTCACGTTTCCCAGTTGAAGAAGTGCCATGCAGAGATGGCCAATATTCCCCTGTAAGGACGCTTGACCGCGGAAAGGATAATGATGTTCCATGAAGTGGAATATGGACTTCATAAGTATAAGTTTTTATCTCGGTATGAGGGATATGCCAAGAGGATGAATAGATAAATTACTATTGGATGTAAAGGAGGTATGATGTTGGAAATATGGATCAATGAAAATTCCATGATGAGTCTGAGTAATCATGTCCTAGTTTGGTGCCAATAGAAGGAAGGAAGACAGTACAATTGGATGGATTAAAGAGTACTAGGAAGTTGGAAGTTGGAATAATGATTAGTTGCCCGATGATAAGTTCAAGGACTACAAGTGATGATATGGGCCATAACCCACAGGCCCCAGGACCTGCCAAGAAGCAAGCACACTCTTGCTGAAGGAAAAACCCTGGAAGAGGATATGCCCTTATCGATAGACGATCTTATAGGAGTAACGCAAAACCTGAGAGTTGTGAAGGAACGATAGATGTTTGTTTGGCTTGCAGAATCTATGGAGTTATCCGAACTTGGTTCGTCGACAAGAGAAATTCTGCAATGCTTGTGAGGATGACCGAGTGTTAGAATGCGAGATTCGCTAAACTGTATACAAGGTAATGATTTGGGTGCGGGATGGATTGATCACCATACCGACTTACTCTTATTATTCGCCTTGCTATATGGGATGGTAAATCTGAGTGACTTACCTATAGTAGAGAGACGACGATGAAAACCTTGTTAAACCTTAGAATGGTATAGGTATTTTTCCCTTGTACAAGGCAGCTTTGCCAACCGTAGGTTATACGGTGAGGATCACCCAGACCCATTTCCTGCAGGAGAAACCATAAATTGTTGACCACCATGAGATATCGATAGTTGTTTAGTTTTAGCGCCCGACCCATCAGCTAAGAAGACCCAATCTCGAAATAACCTTACCAAGATGAAAGGACAAAAGAATTGAGGAAAAAGTTATGCCACTACCGGAAGAGCCAGAGAAGGAATTTTTCCGAGGATTTGAGAAGACCGACACTGTCAAGAATAAGGATGGAGTATATGAGTTTTGATGGAACAGTAACCATGCTTCTAAGGGTGGTAGCACCCCAGACCCCTGGGATGATCGATGGATTTTGAGGAGACCCCCAAACCCTAACCTATCTTGCTAGCCTCTCCGAATCTCGAGGACGAGATTCATTTTAAGGGTGGTAGGTTTGTAACATCCCAAATTTTCAATTTGGAATGTTATACATTAGATCATCACGCATATCATATTTTCTTGCATTTTGGTCGATCCTAGAAATTTCACGCAACTCAAGGACCTTCGGAGAGAGTTGGAGATTTCGTTATTTTCATATTTGAGAGTTTCTCGAATTTGAAAAGAGGATCATTTGATTTATTTATTCCATCTTCAATTATTTTTCTGATATCAAAAATATGAGAGAGGGAATAATATGACTCTCCCAAAAGTTAGGAAAAATGAAGATCTAATGAATAAACCAAATTTTGGTTTTGCCGGAGTTCTGTTTGCTTTTTATTTGGATAGGGAAAAATACGCATTTTCAAAAATTGCATATTAGGTCCGGAGAAAAGTTCATTTTGTTCGACTCATTTTTAGGAGTCGGGGAAAATTTACTTTAGAAATTTTGGAGCCCGTTTAGTTTTCTTTTCTTTTGTTTTTCTGCGGCGTAACCGTTTAAAAAAAAGAACTCCAGCAGGCCAGCCAGGCCAAGGCCCAGGCCAGCCACCGCCTCCCCAGCGCAGGCAGCCGGCTGCGCCAGGCCATCGCGCGCGCCAGGCGCCAGAGGCAAGAGCCGCCGCCGCCCCTTTTTGATTCCTAGTAGGACTTTAGTCCTACTCCGTTTCCTCTTTTTCTTTCCTATTCCTACTCTATTTCTTGTCCCCTACCCCAAGAAACCCCTCCCCTCACCAATATAAATACCCCCACACCCCCCCTCTCCTCAGACCAAAACCCAAGCCCCTATCCTCTTAAGCCGCAGCAAGCAGCAGCGCGCAGCCCCAAGCCGCCGCCTTAGCCGCGCCGCCGCCGCCCTTAGCCGCCGCCGCCCGGAGCCCGCCTCCTGAGGTAGCCGCGCCTCTCTTTTTTCTTCCCCGGTCCGGTTTTTCCTAAAAGAATCGTTCCGTTTTCTCTCCGTTTCTTTTCTTTTTCTTCCGGTTTTTGTTTCGGTTTTTTTCCGAAACCCTAGATCAGTTTTCCGTTTCTTTTTCGGTTTCTTTTCCGAAAACCCTAGATCGGTTTTCATTATTCTTTCGGACCGTTCATCTCAACGAACGTGATCACCGATTCTTTTCCGGTTAACGACGCCCGTTCGTTTAACCGTTCGTCTTTTTCTTTTTGTCGGATTTATTCCGCGATCGTGATCTCATATCCGATCTTCGTTCTAGTCTTTCTTCTCGCTCGTTTATCGGAATCAGGTGATTCAAACGCCTGGAGTTTCGTTTCGAAACCGCCGTTCCGTCTAATCAACTTAAACAAGTTTTTGCCCCGGTAAAATTTGACCTAGCTTCAACTTGCTAGAACCGAGTTGTTTTCTTCCGCCGTTTGTTTTCCGTTTCTTTGTTCGGTTCGTTCTTTCTTTGCAACCGGAGTTCTTAAGTTGAACTTTCTGGTTCGTTCTCTCGTTTGAGTTTTACCTGTGCATTAGATGAGTACTTATTGTGTGCTTGTTGTTTGTCTGCGATAGATCACCCGGATTGCGCCGCCTGTTACTTCGAAACCCTAGGTCTCGCGGATCATCAGCAAGGCAAGTAACACTTTGATCATACCTTTTCTACAACCCATGTTTTATTGCATTAGATCAATCCTCTCACATTGCATGATTAGGATCTAATTAAATTGTGGGATGGGAAGTAGATGAGGTAGTACCTATTACCTGTATTATTATGAAACCTTTGGGAGTTACTTCTACGTTTCCTTATTATGCCATGCTATGCTAGTAGACGTGGATTGGGTGAGTGATATCCATGACAGATGTGAGATTGATAATTTAATGGTTTATTTAAGGTGGCAACCTAACACACATCTGGGTGGATTGAGGCACCTGATGTCTATCAGGACTTGCCTGTTTTATTTTGGACCGCCACCCAGGCTCAAAGGGATCATAAGATCATTCATGCTAGAAACTTCCGTGTGCAGCCACAAGCCATTATGGGCTCTGGCATAGTTGACTAAGTTGTGCGAACTCTTACAGTGGTAGACTAGCAGATGTAGGGGATGTAGGTGTACCGGTCTACCCGATCGTAAGGTGCTAGCGCTTCTGAAAGACTATGTCTCGGTCATCCGTTTCTCAAACACCATGTAGTGCGAGAAACCAAACGGAGGCGATCGAGTCTTGTGGGGAAAAGTGCGCAAACCTCTGCAGAGTGTACAAACTAATCATGATTAGCTGTGTCCCCGGTTATGGACAACTTGAGTATCTAGTACTTGAATATCATGTGAATCTCATCACGTTACTTCTAATGAATATTGTTGGGTTTTAATGATGTTACTTAATTGGGATTGAGGATGCTGTCAACCATTCTCAATGTTTGACAACCACCATGATAGTAATTAAATTTATTCCTTTGCAGTAGGGAAAAATTGGCTTTATGCAAAAACCTTATAACCATAGAGCTTTTCCACCAGCCATATATGCATATAGTGATAGCCATTGTTCATCATTTTCTCTATGGTGTGAATTTGCCAGTACATTCAATGTACTGACCCGCTTTCGGGCTGCAACGTCTCATGTTGCAGGATTATCTTACGACGAGTAAGTGATACGTTAGGGTTACGATTTCTACACTCAACTTTGCCGTTGGTGTTGATGGGAATCCACAACCTTGTTGCTTCCGCTATATGGATTGAGCGACCCGACCCGAATGGATCAAGTCTCTGTGCTTAAGTGTCATCCCTGGATCGGTATGCTGACACACACAGTACTCGAAGGATTTATAACAGAGGTAAATCACATGTATAAAGTAACGTAAATACTATTACCTCAATCCATATAGCGGAAGCAACAAGGTTGTGGATTCCCATCAACACCAACGGCAAAGTTGAGTGTAGAAATCGTAACCCTAACGTATCACTTACTCGTCGTAAGATAATCCCGCAACATGAGACGTTGCAGCCCGAAAGCGGGTCAGTACATTGAATGTACTGGCAAATTCACACCATAGAGAAAATGATGAACAATGGCTATCACTATATGCATATATGGCTGGTGGAAAAGCTCTATGGTTATAAGGTTTTTGCGTAAAGCCAATTTTTCCCTACTGCAAAGGAATAAATTTAATTACTATCATGGTGGTTGTTGAACATTGAGAATGGTTGACAGCATTCTTAATCCCAATTAAGTAACATCATTTAACCCAACAATATTCATTTAAAGTAACGTGATGAGATCAACAGGATAATCCAAGAACTAGATACTCAAGATTGTCCATAACCGGGGACACGGCTAATCATGATTAGTTTGTACACTCTGCAGAGGTTTGCGCACTTTTCCCCACAAGACTCGATCGCCTCCGTTTGGTTTCTCGCACTACATGGTGTTTGAGAAACGGATGACCGAGACATAGTCTTTCAGAAGCGCTAGCACCTTACGATCGGGTAGACCGGTACACCTACATCCCCTACATCTGCTAGTCTACCACTGTAAGAGTTCGCACAACTTAGTCAACTATGCCAGAGCCCATAATGGCTTGTGGCTGCACACGGAAGTTTCTAGCATGAAAGATCTTATGATCCCTTTGAGCCTGGGTGGCGGTCCAAAATAAAACAGGCAAGTCCTAATAGACATCAGGTGCCTCAATCCACCCAGATGTGTGTTTAAGTTGCCACCTTAGGTAAACCATTAAATTATCAATCTCACATCTGTCATGGATATCACTCACCCAATCCACGTCTACTAGCATAGCATGGCATAATAAGCAAACGTAGAAGTAACTCCCAAAGGTTTCATAATAATACAGGTGATAGGTACTACCTCATCTACTTCCCATCCCACAATTTAATTAGATCCTAATCATGCAATGTGAGAGGATTGATCTAATGCAATAAAACATGGGTTGTAGAAAAGGTATGATCAAAGTGTGAACTTGCCTTGCTGATGATCCGCGAGTC
Organism: Triticum urartu; assembly: GCF_003073215.2. Taxonomy (NCBI): domain Eukaryota; kingdom Viridiplantae; phylum Streptophyta; class Magnoliopsida; order Poales; family Poaceae; genus Triticum; species Triticum urartu. Next base: position 107,576,879 of record NC_053027.1, read on the forward strand.
CTAGGGTTTCGAAGTAACAAGCGGCGCAATCCGGGTGATCTATCGCAGACAAACAACAAGCATACAATAAGTACTCATCTAATGCACAGGTAAAACTCGAACAAGAGAACGAACAGAAAGTCCAACTTAAGAACTCCGGTTGCAAAGAAAGAACGAACCGAACAAAGAAACGGAAAACAAACGGCGGAAGAAAACAACTCGGTTCTAGCAAGTTGAAACTAGGTCAAAATTTACCGTAGCAAAACTTGTTTAAGTTGATTAGACGGAATGGCGGTTTCAAAACGAAACTCCAGCGCTTGAATCACCTGATTCCGACAAACGGGCGAGAAGATAAACTAGAACGAAGATCGGATCTGAGATCGCGATCGCGGAATAAATCCGACGAGAAAGAAAACGAAGAACGGTTAAACGAACGGACGTTCGTAAACCGGAGATAATCGGTGATCACGTTCCGTTGAGACGAATGGTCCGAAAGAAGAACGAAAACCGATCTAGGGTTTTCGGAGAAAAGGAAAACCGAAACGAAAAACCGATCTAGAAAACCGGAACGATTTAGAAAAGAACCGGAAAGAAAACGAATCGGTAGGGAAGAAAAGAATCGGAAGAAAACAGAACGATTTTCTAGAGAAAAACCGAACCGAGGAAGAAAAAGAGACGCGGGGCAACCTCGGCGAGGTCTCGGCGAACGGGGCTCCGGCGGCGTGGGCGATGGGCGGCGGCGGCGTGGGTGAGGGGCGCGGCGGCGCGGGTGAGGGGCGCGGTGGAGGGCTTGGGGTTTGGTTTGATGATTTGGAGGGGGGGTGTGGGGGTATTTATATTGGTGAGGGGAGGGGGTTTCTTGGGGTAGGGGACAAGAAATAGAGTAGGAATAGGAAAGAAAAAGAGGAAACGGAGTAGGACTAAAGTCCTACTAGGAATCAAAAAGGGGCGGCGGCGACTCCTGCCTCTGGCGCCTGGCGCGCGCGATGGCCTGGCGCGGCCGGCTGCCTGCGCTGGGGAGGCGGTGGCTGGCCTGGGCCTTGGCCCGGCTGGCCTGCTGGATTTTTTTTAAACGGTTTCGCGCGCAGAAAAACACAGAAAAGAAAATCTAAACGGGCTCCAAAATTTCTAAAGTAAAATTTTCCCCGACTCCTAAAAATGAGTCGAACAAAATGAACTTTACTCCGGGCCTAAAATGCAAATTTTTGAAAACACGCATTTTTCCCTATCCAAATAAAATGCGAACAAAACTCCGGGAAAACCAAAATTTGATTTATTCATTAGATCTTCATTTTTCCTAAATTTGGGAAAGTCATATTATTCCCTCTCTCATATTTGATATAGGAAAATGATTGAAGATGAAATAAATAAATCAAATGATCCTCTTTTCAAAATTTGAGAAAACTCAAATATGAAAATAACGAAATCTCCAACTCTCTCCGAGGGTCCTTGAGTTGCGTGAAATTTCTAGGATTGGGCAAGATGCAAGAAAATATGCTGTGCATGATGATCTAGTGTGTAACATCCCAAATTGAACCTATGCATAGGGGTTGGCACACGTTTTCGTCGTGATTCTTCGGTAGAACTTTGGGGCACTCTTTGAGGTCCTTTGTGTTGGTTGAATAGATGAATCTGAGATTGTGTGATGCATATCGTATAATCATACCCACGGATACTTGAGATGACAATGGAGTATCTAGGTGACATTAGGGTTTTGGTTGATTTGTGTCTTAAGGTGTTATTCTAGTACGAACTCTAGGGCTGTTTGTGACACTTATAGGAATGGCCCAACGGATTGATTGGAAAGAATAACTTTGAGGTGGTTTCGTACCCTACCATAATCTCTTTGTTCATTCTCCACTATTAGTGACTTTGGAGTGACTCTTTGTTGCATGTTGAGGGATAGTTATGTGATCCAATTATGTTAGTATTGTTGAGGGAACTTACACTAGTGAAAGTATGAACCCTAGGCCTTGTTTCCTAGCATTGCAATACCGTTTACGCTCACTTTTACCATTAGTTACCTTGATGTTTTTATAATTTCAGATTACAAAAACCTTTATCTACCATCCATATTGCACTTGTATCACCATCTCTTCGCCGAACTAGTGCACCTATACAATTTACCATTGTATTGGGTGTGTTGGGGACACAAGAGACTCTTTGTTATTTGGTTGCAGGGTTGCTCGAGAGAGACCATCTTCATCCCACGCCTCCTACGGATTGATAAACCTTAGGTCATCCACTTGAGGGAAATTTGCTACTGTCTACAAACCTCTGCACTTGGAGGCCCAACAACGTCTACAAGAAGAAGGTTGTGTAGTAGACATCAAGCTCTTTTCTGGCGCCGTTGTCGGGGAGGTTAGCGCTTGAAGGTATATCTTTAGATCTTGCAATTGAGTCTTTTAGTTTCTTGTTTTATCGCTAGTTTAGTTTATAAAAGAAAACTATAAAAAATGGAATTAAGTTTGTCTCATACGCTTCACCTTTTTAATATCTTTCGTGAGTATGATGGAAAGGATAATTGTGCTCAAGTGCTAGAAGAAGAGATCTCTAAAATGTTTGGCACTAAATATTTGAATGGTGAGCATGATTGCAATGTTGTTACTATGAATTCCTGGAATATCCATGATGCTAATGATGATTGCACTAGTTATGATGAAAATGCCTCCTATAAACATGTCAATTTTTGTGGAGTAGACTAGGTTTGCAAGTACACACCAAATAGGGAAGATAAATATTGCAAGAGGCATAAGTACTTAGAAACCAAATTGTTGCAAGAAGAGCTAGATGAATGTGCCAAAAAATTCAATATTTTTTGCGCTCCTTGTGAACTTTGCAATGAACATGGTCTTTTAAATCTCCAATGCAAATTGTTTCATGACCGAATCGTATCCAAAAATTGTGATAATTTGATTACCCTTGAGCATCATAAAGAGCTTAGTCTTATTTTGGGGTATGAGGAAATGAAACGTATAACCGAGGATATTCCAAAGTTTAATCTTGATAAAGTTCTTCATTTTGATCTAGAGAATATTTATATGTATTGTGCGGTGAATTGTATTGAAAATCCTTATATTGCCAACTACATAAAGAAAAGAAAACAAATAGAAGATGAAGAGAATACTAATGAAAGGGAGGAGACTTCCCAATATCCTCCTATTATTTCTTATGATGAATCAGGTAACGAGGAGGAGCCTCCTATTCAACCAATCTCATTAATAAGGAGCTCCAAAAAGAGGATTGAACCCACACATGATGTGGTGAAGAAGAAGAAAAGAAAAAGGAAGAGAGGTAAAAAGATATCTCCCCCAAATAATGCTGCTCCTATTACTATTGTGCCTCATGAAAATACAATTGTGGAAGATAATGATACTTCTTATGATCTTGAAAATCTTTTTGGCACTTGCTTGGATGCATATGATAATTGCTATACTATTGGTGCTATCCATACAATTAATGATGAGAGTGATTATGCTTATAATATGAAAAGGCCCAAGCTTGGGGATGCTATGTTTGATGAATATGATGTTTTTGAGAATATATTTGCTGCAATTAATGTTTGTCCCAAGCTTGGGGATGCTACGCTTAATGAAGATGACATTTTTAGTATCCCAAGTTTTGATATGCAAATTTATAATGATAATAACATGCCTCCTACTTATGATAATTATTGTGATGATACATATGCTAGAAAAAGTAGTGAGGATTATATTTATAAAACTTGTCATGATTATGGTTACCCCTTTTCTGAACATTACTCTTTTAATGTGGAAACAATTTATAGTATTCAAGTTTCTTATGATACTCCCACTATTCCAAATGAGAAGAATTTTGCTTATGTGGAGAGTAATAAAATTTCTATGCAAGTAGATCATGAAAAGAATGCTTTAGGTGCTGGTTATATTGTTGAATTCATTCATGATGATACTGAAAATTATTATGAGGGAGGAACATATGCTTGTAGGAATTGCGATGATATCAAGTTTCCTCTCTATGTGCTTAAAGATTTGAAGTTATGCTTGTTTTACCTTCCTATGCAAGTTGATTCTTGTTCCCACAAGTTGTTTGATCACAAAATCCCTATGCATAGGAAGTATGTTAGACTTAAATGTGCTAGTCATATTCTTCATGATGCTCTCTTTATGTTACAATTCTTATCCTTTATGTGAGCATCATTGAAATCATCATGCCTAGCTAGGGGTGTTAAACGATAGCGCTTGTTGGGAGGCAACCCAATTTTATTTTTGTTCCTTGCTTTTTGTTCCTGTTTAGTAATAAATAATTCATCTAGACTCTGTTTAGATGTGGTTTTATGCCTTTAATTAGTGTTTGTTCCAAGTAGAACCTTTGGGTAGACTTGGGGGAAGTCTTTGCGATCATGCTGTAAAAAACAGAAACTTTAGCGCTCACGAGAACTGCTGCCATTTTTATTTGGAGAGTGCTATTTAGTTAATTCTTTTTGCAGATGATTAATATATAAATTCCTCAGGTCCAGAAATTTATTTGAGAATTTTATGAGTTACGTAAGTATACGTTTGATCCAGATTACTACAGACTGTTCAGTCTTTGACAATTCTATTTTTCGTGTGTTGTTTGCTTATTTTGATGAATCTATGGCTAGTTAAATAGTTTATAAACCATAGAGAAGTTGGAATACAGTAGGTTTAACACCAATATAAATAAAGAATGAGTTCATTACAGTACCTTGAAGTGGTGATTTATTTTCTTATACTAACGGAGCTTACGAGTTTTCTGTTAAGTTTTGTGTTGTGAAGTTTTCAAGTTTTGGGTAAGGATTCGATGGACTATGGAATAAGGAGTGGCAAGAGCCTAAGCTTGGGGATGCCCAAGGCACCCCAAGGTATTATTCAAGGAAAAGCAAGAGCCTAAGCTTGGGGATGCCCCGGAAGGCACCCCCTCTTTCGTCTTCATTCATCGGTAACTTTACTTGGAGCTATATTTTTATTTGCCACATGATATGTGTTTTGCTTGGAGCGTCAATTTATTTTGTTAGGCTTTGCTTGCTGTTTGAATAAAATACCAAGATCTGAAATTATTAAATGTTAGAGAGTCTTCACATAGTTGCATGATTATTCGACTACTCATTGATCTTCACTTATATCTTTCAGAGTAGTTTGTCATTTGCTCTAGTGCTTCACTTATACCTTTTAGAGCATGGTGGTAGTTTTATTTTGAAGAAATAGATGAACTCTCATGCTTCACTTAGATTATTTTGAGAGTCTTAAATAGCATGGTAATTTGCTTAAAATCCTAATATGCTAGGTATTCAAGAATAATAAAATTCTCTTATGAGTGTTTTGAATACTAAGAGAAGATTGATGCTTGATGATTGTTTTGAGATATGGAGGTAATAATATCAAAGTCGTGCTAGTTGAGTAGTTGTGAAATTGAGAAATGCTTGTGTTGAAGTTTGCAAATCCTGTAGCATGCACGTATGGTAAACGTTGTGTAACAAATTTGAAACATGAGGTGTTATTTGATTGTCCTCCTTATGAGTGGCGGTCGGGGACGAGCGATGGTCTTTTCCTACCAATCTATCCCCCTAGGAGCATGCGCGTAGTACCGAGGTTTTTGATGACTTGTAGATTTTTGCAATAAGTATGTGAGTTCTTTATGACTAATGTTGAGTCCATGGATTATACGCACTCTCACCCTTCCATCCTTGCTAGCCTCTTCGGTACCGTGCATTGCCCTTTCTCACATTGAGAGTTGGCGCAAACTTCGCCGGTGCATCCAAACCCCGTGATATGATATGCTCTGTCACACATAAACCTCCTTATATCTTCCTCAAAACAGCCACCATACCTACCTATTATGGCATTTCCATAGCCATTCCGAGATATATTGTCGTGCAACTTTCCACCATTCCGTTTATTATGACACGCATCATCATTGTCATATTGCTTTGCATGATCATGTAGTTGACATCGTATTTGTGGCAAAGCCACTGTTCATAATTCTTTCATACATTTCACTCTTGATTCATTGCATATCCTGGTACACCGCCGGAGGCATTCATATAGAGTCATACTTTGTCCTAGTATCGAGTTGTAATCATTGAGCTGTAAATAAATAGAAGTGTGATGATCATCATTCAATAGAGCATTGTCCCAAAAAAAGGAAGGCCAAAAAAAAGAAAGGCCAAATAAAAAATAGAGGGACAATGCTACTATCCTTTTTCCACACTTGTGCTTCAAAGTAGCACCATGATCTTTATGATAGAGAGTCTCTTGTTTTGTCACTTTCATATACTAGTGGGAATTTTTCATTATAGAACTTGGCTTGTATATTCCAGCGATGGGCTTCCTCAAATGCCCTAGGTCTTCGTGAGCAATCAAGTTGGATGCACACCCACTAGTTTCTTTTGTTGAGCTTTCATACATTTATAGCTCTAGTGCATCCGTTGCATGGCAATCTCTACTCCTTGCATTAACATCAATCGGTGGGCATCGCCATAGCCCATTGATTAGCCTCATTGATGTGAGACTTTCTCCATTTTTGTCTTCTCCACATAACTCCCTCATTATTCTATTCCACCCATAGTGCTATATCCATGGCTCGCGCTCATGTATTGCGTGAAGGTTTATGAGTTTGAGATTACTAAAGTATGAAACAATTGCTTGGCTTGTCATTGGGGTTGTGCATGATGAGAGCATTCTTGTGTGACGAAAATGAAACATGACTAAACTATATGATTTTGTAGGGATGAACTTTCTTTGGCCATGTTATTTTGAGAAGACATGATTGCTTAGTTAGTATGCTTCAAGTATTATTATTTTTATGTCAATATGAACTTTTGTCTTGAATCTTTCAGATCTGAATATTCATATCACAAGTAAGAAGAATTACATTGAAATTATGACAACTAGCATTCCACATCAAAAATTATCTTTTTTTATCATTTACCTACTCGAGGACGAGCAGGAATTAAGCTTGGGGATGCTTGATACGTCTCCAACGTATCTATAATTTTTGATTGCTCCAGGCTATATTATCTACTGTTTTGGGCAATATTGGGCTTTAATATCCACTTTTATATTATTTTTGGGACTAACCTATTAACCGGAGGCCCAGCCCAGATTTGCTTTTTTATGCCTATTTCAGTGTTTCGAAGAAAAGGAATATCAAACGGAGTCGAAACGGAACGAAATCAACTGGAGAAGTTATTTTCAGAAGGAAAGCAACCCAGGGAACTTGGAGTGCACGTCAGGGGAGACACGGGCTGCCCACGAGGGTGGGGGGTGCGCCCACCCCCCTAGGGCGCGCCCCCTGCCTCGTGGGGCCCCCGTGGCTCCTTCGACGTACTTCCTGCACCCATATATATCGTCGTACCCTAAAACTTCCAGAACAGAGATTAGATCGGGAGTTCCGCTGCCAGAAGGCTCCATAGCCACCAAAAGTCAATCGGGACCCTGTTCCGACACCCTGCCGGAGGCGGGGATCCCTCATCGGTGTCCATCTTCATCATCCTGACGCTCTCCATGACGAGGAGGGAGTAGTTCACCCTCGGGGCTGAGGGTATGTACTAGTTGCTATGTGTTTGATCTCTCTCTCTCTCTCGTGTTCTTGATTTGGCACGATCTTGATGTATCGCGAGCTTTGCTATTATAGTTGGATCCTATGTTTCTCCTCCCCCTCTTCTCTCTTGTAATGAATTGAGTTTCCCCTTTGAAGTAATCTTATCGGATTGAGTCTTTAAAGATTTGAGAACACTTGATGTATGTCTTGCGTGGGATAACCGTGGTGACAATGGGTTATTCTATTGATCCACTTGATGTATGTTTTGGTGATCAACTTGCGGGTTTCGTGACATTGGGAACCTATGCATAGGGGTTGGCACACATTTTCGTCGTGATTCTTCGGCAGAACTTTGGGGCACTCTTTGAGGTCCTTTGTGTTGGTTGAATAGATGAATCTGAGATTGTGTGATGCATATCGTATAATCATACCCACGGATACTTGAGGTTGCATTGGAGTATCTAGGTGACATTAGGGTTTTGGTTGATTTGTGTCTTAAGGTGTTATTCTAGTACGAACTCTAGGGCTGTTTGTGACACTTATAGGAATGGCCCAACGGATTGATTGGAAAGAATAACTTTGAGGTGGTTTCGTACCCTACCATAATCTCTTTGTTCATTCTCCACTATTAGTGACTTTGGAGTGACTCTTTGTTGCATGTTGAGGGATAGTTATGTGATCCAATTATGTTAGTATTGTTGAGGGAACTTACGCTAGCGAAAGTATGAACCCTAGGCCTTGTTTCCTAGCATTGCAATACCGTTTACGCTCACTTTTACCATTAGTTACCTTGATGTTTTTATAATTTCAGATTACAAAAACCTTTATCTACCATCCATATTGCACTTGTATCACCATCTCTTCGCCGAACTAGTGCACCTATACAATTTACCATTGTATTGGGTGTGTTGGGGACACAAGAGGCTCTTTGTTATTTGGTTGCAGGGTTGCTTGAGAGAGACCATCTTCATCCTACGCCTCCTACGGATTGATAAACCTTAGGTCATCCACTTGAGGGAAATTTGCTACTGTCCTACAAACCTCTGCACTTGGAGGCCCAACAACATCTACAAGAAGAAGGTTGTGTAGTAGACATCATCCTACTCCTACTAGGAGGAGGACCCCTCCTCCTGGCGCGCCCTACAGGGCCGGCCAGCCTCCCCCTTGCTCCTTAATATATGGGGCAGGGGGCACCCTAGGACACACAAGTTGATCATTGATCTCTCCCAGCCGTGTGCGGTGCCCCCCTCCACCATAATCCACCTCGGTCATACTGTAGCGGTGCTTAGGCGAAGCCCTACGACGATAGCTTCATCAACATCGTCACCACGCCGTCGTGCTGGCGAAACTCTTCCTCGAGCTCTACTGGATCGTGAGTTCACGGGACGTCACCGAGCTGAACGTGTGCTGAACGCGAGGTGCCGTACATTCGGTACTGAGGATCGGTCGATCGTGAAGACGTACAACTACATCAACCGCGTTGTCATAACGCTTCCGCTTAACGGTCTACGAGGGTACGTGGACGACTCTCCCCTCACATTGCTATGCATCACCATGATCTTGCGTGTGTGTAGGAAAATTTTGAAATTACTACGTTCCCCAACAGCATTCCACATAAAAATTTATGTTTTTATCATTTACCTACTCAAGGACAAGCAGGAATTAAGCTTGGGGATGCTTGATACGTCTCCAACATATCTATAATTTTTTATTGTTCCATGCTATTATATTATCTGTTTTGGATGTTTAATGGGCCTTAATATGCTCTTTTATATTATTTTTGGGACTAACCTATTAACCAGAGGCCCAGTGCCAGTTTCTGTATTTTTTCCTATTTTAGAGTTTTCGCAGAAAAGGAATACCAAAAGGAATGAAACCTTCGTGATGATCTTTCTTGGACCGAAAGCAAACCAGAAGACTTGGAGTTGAAGTCTGGAACGCCACGAGGCAGGAGGGCGCGCCCAGGGGGTAGGCGCGCCTCCACCCTCGTGGGCCCCTCGTAGCTCCACCGACGTACTTCTTCCACCTATATATACTCTTATACCCTAGAAACATCGTAGAGAGCCATGCAACCACTTTTCCACCACCACAACCTTCTGTACCCGTGAGATCCCATCTGGGGGCCTTTTTCGGCGATCTTCCGGAGGGGGAAATCGATCACGGATGGCTTCTACATCAACACCATAACCTCTCCGATGAAGCATGAGTAGTTTACCACAGACCTTCAGGTCCATAGTTATTGGCCATCATCATCTTGTGCCTTTGATCTCCATCTCCAAAGTACTGTCATGATCTCCATCATCATCGGCTTGACACCATGATCTCCATCATCTTGATCTTTATCAACGTGTCGTCACATGGTCGTCTCCTCATCTATTGCTTTTGCAACTATTGCTATTGCATTGCGAGAAAGTAAAGCAATTATATGGCGCTTGCATCTTATGCAATAAAGAGACAACCATAAGGCTTCTGCCAGTTGCCAATAACTTTAACAAAACATGATCATCTCATACAACAATTTATATATCATCACGTCTTGACATATCACATCACAGCAAGCCCTGCAAAAACAAGTTAGACGTCCTCTACTTTGTTGTTGCAAGTTTGACGTGGCTGCTACGTGCTGAGCAAGAACCGTTCTTACCTACGCATAAAAAACCATAACGCGGTATAGTGATTTTTTTATATTCAAAAAGAACCCTGTTCATTGAATCCGATTCCACTAAAGTTGGAGAAACTGACACCCAGCAGCCACCTGTGTGCGAAGCACGTCAGTAGAACCAGTCTCGCGTAAGCGTACGCGTAATGTCGGTCTGAGCCGCTTCATCCAACAATACCGCTGAATCAAGAATCAACTAATGACGGCAAGCAATATGTATGTACCCACACCCACAACTCCTTTGTGTTCTACTCATGCATATAACATCTACGCATAGACCTGGCTCGGATGCCACTGTTGGGAACACAGTAATTTCAAAAAAAATCCTATGCACACACAAGATCTATCATGGTGATGCATAGCAACGAGAGGGGAAGAGTGTTGTCGATGTACCGTCGTAGACCGTAAGAGGAAGTGTTATGACAACGCGGTTGATGTAGTCGTACGTCTTCACGATCCAACCGATCCTAGTACCGAAAGTACGGCACCTCCGCGATCTACACATGTTTGGCTCGGTGATGTCCCACGAACTCTCGATCTAGCTGAGTGTCGAGGGAGAGCTTCGTCAGCACGATGACGTGATGATGGTGATGATGAAGCTACTGGCGCAGGGCTTCACCTAAGCACTATGACGATATGACCGAGGTGGATTATGGTGGAGGGGGCACCGCACACGGCTAAGGGATCAATGATCAACTTGTGTGTCTATGGGGTGCCCCCTGGCCACGTATATAAAGGAGGGGAGGGAAGAGGTGGCTGGTGTCCTGGACTAGGGGGTACTCACCACATCGCCTCCCGACCAGGTGGATTGGGCCAAGGACCCCCATGGCGTTTCACTCATGGGCCACTTTGGGCAGCCCATGTCGCATACAAGGAGTATTCCAAAAGACTTGGTGATCAAGACAAGGACTCCTCTCCACCAACATATTTGGCTAGGACTCTTGTTATCCTAGGCCTGCATTATATAAGCCAAGGCTAGGCTAGTCGATAGATTATTATGGCAATCATTATCATAACCATACAAGCTAGACCTCTAGGATTTAGCCATTACGATCTCGTGGTAGATCAACTCTTGTAATACTCATATTCATCAAGATCAATCAAGCAGGATGTAGGGTATTACCTCCATAGAGAGGGCCCGAACCTGGGTAAAACATTGTTTCCCCTGTCTCCTGTTACCATCAACCTTAGACGCACAGTTCGGGACCCCCTACCCAAGATCCGCCGGTTTTGACACCGACATTGGTGCTTTCATTGAGAGTTCCGATGTGTGATCGACAAAGGATCAATGACTCGACTATAGATCAACTACGACGTCAGCATCTTCGTCGCCGGCTTGACTGGTCACGTTGACCGAGGACTGCGCCCTACCTTCGATCACCATGTTCGGATGAGGGCCTTCATCAACATCAACTTCGATCTCTATCAAGATCATCGAGGAATCATCCATGGAGCTCGGGGGCTCAACGTCAACATTGCCCTCGGGCAACCGTGCTATTTTTCTGGACAGCAAACTTGCATCCGCCGCTACCGCCTCCTCGAGTATCGTTTTAACGATTGCTCTAGTGGAATTACGCGGAATTGAGTCTACAACAACCCTAGAAAATTTCGTCGAGTTCCGATGGAGGAATCTCTGGCAATCTATGATATACCGGAGCCCTGTCAAATCTGGACGAGTTTAGGGCGTGATCACCAGAGCCCATCTCGGAGGTCCTTTAGAAGATACAACCGTTCATCTGCTGCAGAATTACCATATCTACCACCCCTCAAAATTTGAGCTCGATCCGACCATCCCAACTCCGGGAACCTTCCGATTAGTGCATCACTTTTCAGATCTGTTTTCTGCGCGAGAACGAATCCGACCCGAGTTCATCTTTTTTATGAACGGGATTTCAGACATCCTTTTTGAAGGAAATTTTGTATGGGGTATTGTGTTTTGTTCCCAAACACATCCCACTAAATTTAAAGTCTTTTCCAATATGATCTTCACCATCACGTCGGTGTCAAACCAGCCCGACAACGTTGCTCTACGGCTACCGACCTTCGCTAGACACGTCGTCGCTTTGTTGAGCCGAGCTCAACTTCTTCGGATCATCATCTCTGCGAGCCGAACAAGAGTTCGGCATCGCGAAGGATAAATCATCACCAACATCGCCGCCCCATGAACTACACGGAGCGGGCACACCGGCATCGCCGCACGGTCACTTCATCAAGCCGGCATTGACCATGTCACGAGCTACGACCTGCATCGGCATGGCTGCACTGTTGCTTCTTCAAGCCGATGTCCATCACGCCGGCCTACTTCGACACCCCAACTAGACTAGGGGCTCCGCTATTTCTTTGTCAACCTACTCCGGAGACTTCAGCGTCACTAGCCGACCAGCTTCGTTACGTTAGCAGGACCGGGGGCTTTGCCTTGGCGACACAATCTTTGCCAGCACCGCCATGCCGTCGCTTCATCACCCATTAGGCAATGGGTGTGCGGATCGAGTCCCAATTTTGGGAGTAACCTTTCTTCGGACTGCTACAACAAATAAACCAGGTGCTATTAATCCTAGCAATTTTTGTTTGTTTGGGTTTATCTTTTCCAAGGAATTATTACTCTGGTTTGTTCCATCATCTATACACAAGTCTATCAAATGGTGGCCCCATTAACGACGGTCGCATGGTGGTTCGGTCAGTTTCCGTACATAGTTCGGCGAATGCCGTATCCGGAGCTCGGACCGACCTGTGAATTCGGTTTTGCCACGCCTTTACCGCATCATGCCAACGCCCTACATCGACATTGACTTCGGCGTCATGCCACATATCTTTAAATAAATTTTTTTGCGAAAAGCAATTACACAAGGATTTTATATATATTTATATTATTCGTTTTGGACAGCACTATTTTATGTGTGTAGGTGATCGACTTCGACTACGTCACGCGCTCACTTCGGCAAGCCAACGTCATCGTCCCAATTGGCATAAATCGGCTCGCATGATCATCTTGTTGGTTGAATTGCCATACCGTCATGTTCGGTTGCCTCGGGGACTTCGGCATCATCAAGAGGGTCCTACCTCATCGGGTAAATGAGCTGGATAGGGTAGCGCTGTCACCTCGACTGGACCGGGGGCTTCGTCATCATTTCATTAACCCACGTCGGGGACTTCGGCGTCACTCTGCCGGCCTGCATTGGACGAGCCATGTCACTACCTCGGAGTGCCGAACTCCTTTCTCGGACACCTCGGGCTTGGAGGCTGGGACCTCGGCCATGCCGAGGACTGCGAACCTTGTCGGATCTGTCACAGATCAATGGGTGTCTTCGTCCCGCCACAAGCCCGAATCACGTCATCAACACCGAGCACATTAAACAGCTAAGTCGCTTTCATGCTCAAAAACTTTCAGTTTTAAATTTTGTTCGGTTTGACCAAGCATTATACTTTTTGGCAAAAAGTTGTTTCTGACAAAATTCCTTGTCAAAAATTTGTTTGTGACACGCAAATTCAAATACCCCATTTATTTAGGGGCTTCCTTTATGAAGCCTTTCCTCTTGCATATGATTATACTTGTATGGCTTCGTTCCTTGTTCGTGTATTACGCCATAATATGCACCATGTTGACTTAAGTGTTTTGCAAGCTGGGTTGCCTGGCTCCTATGCTTACCCCTACGTTCCCGATTGTTCGGCTAGGCGGTAAAGGGAGCACCTCTGTGATTGTTACTACCGGGTCATCCAAGTTAGTACCACAGACTGGGTGAAGCCGAAAGCTAGCGCTCTTATTGTTTTCAATCATGGTCGGCACACAACGGAACTCATGAGTACAAAAAATATGTTGCACAAGTCTCATAGTAACAATGAGCAACCGAAGAAAGGTATCGGTGGGGGTACTATTTTCTTCGAAGATGCTTCTTACACTTCGTCGGTAATATAGCATAAGTTCCTTGAGCGTGCTTTGTCTGTTACAGCCTTATGGCCTGATTTCCTGGTTATCGGAAACATCATCGATATTCTCGACAGGTGGAGTACATAACACTTTTTGGCCCTTGACCGAAGAGGGAGAAGCCGACGGTCGGTTAAGACGCATTTAAAGTTCGGGTGAACACAGATATGATATAAGTACTTCGGTACATACAATCATTATACATAAAATTCTCTTACCCAAGTCACTTGGGGGATCTTAAAATTTATATGAGTTGTTTTATAGTAAATTTGTTTTCTTCTTGGTCATTGCAAAGTCTTTTTCTAAACTAACCACGGAGAAGTACTCCGCCTTTGAGATAGGGAGCTTGAAGCCATAGGCGGACCCGCGTGAAGTCTCGAGATCGGATGTGGCATGTTAAAGCACAACAGAAGAACAATTTTTTTTTCCAATTTTCAGATTGGCACCGAACACTTGATCTTGTTCGGACATCAAGTTTTTACTGACATTTTTTGGTTTTCCAAGCTTATGACACTTTTAAACTATTTGTGTGTTTCCAGCATAAGTCTCGCAGTGCAACGCCGGACACCTTTAGAGATTTGGCAAAAACATTCTCGGATATTGCTATATATGCATTGGTTTCAAATTGTGTCTTCGGTTAAATAGTTGGGTTGCCCGGCTCCTGTGCTTGCCTCCTATGTTCCGCTTTGTTCGGCTAGGTGTGCAAAGGGAGAACCACTGCGATGGTGCTTCCATCTCGCATGGTTAAGCACCTTAGTGGAGAAAGCCAAAAACTGACTGTCACAATAAGCGTAAACTGGTCAGTGATCCGATGACTATGTTAAATGATGGGCCGTTCATAACATTGGCCGAAGTGTTTACGGCTTGACCTCGGCTGTCGCCGAACACTAACTGAGGGCTCGTAGCCAGCTTCCGCAGTTTAAAGCTTGTATGACTAAGTGAAAGTTATAAAGCCCGCATATCTGATTGCCTAGTTTCCGCTAACACAACCGCCTTCGGGCACCGAGACGTCGGCTAAGGGTTGTCTTGTTATTGCGGAGACACCCTGCGTAGTATCTACAAAGGGGTAGAAGCCGACGATGGGACACTTTCAACTGATAAACGGTCGCAACGGAGTCAAAATAAACATATCATCGTCATTTGTATTTAATATGCAAGGGCTGCCTTCCGTAATCATCATTATAAAGCCATAAATATGCATCAATTTGACTTAAGATTTTTGCCAAGCTGGGTTGCTGGCTCCTGTGCTTACCCCTACGTTCCCGATTGTTCGGCTAGGCGGTAAAGGGAGCACCTCTGTGATTGTTACTACCGGGTCATCCGAGTTAGTACCTCAGACTGGGTGAAGACGAAAGCTAGCGATCTTAAAGGATCACATTGGTCGGCAACGACGGAAGTGAAAATTTTGGTTCATTAATACCATAGAGTTCAGGAACTTTCCCCGAACTAAATCCTAAATATTTTCCTCCCACATTGATCGGAGGTGAGGTTTCATGATCATGATAAGCATGACAACCCAAAGAAAGGAACCGATAGCGGGACTATTTTCCTTGGAAGATATTTCTTAATATAACATATCTCTCCCCGTACCTTTGTTTATCAAACCGTATGACCGGATTGCCTTGTTTGTCGTAAATCTTTGCTCTCATGAAGGCTTTATAAAGAAGGACAAACACTCCCCGGCTGTTGGCCGAGGAGGTGGAAGCCGATGGTCGGTCAACAAAGTTTTGTACAATGCGGATCCGAGCATTAATGATGTAAAATACTTGGATACATAGGATCATAAATTGCGAGTAAAGTCGATTTATTGCAGCTCATCTTTTAAATACCAAGTGAGCAACTTACATAAAGCTCTCCTAAATCCCAAGTGGCATCGATTTCCTATCTATTAAGCCCCTTGGGGACAACCTTGGCGAGCCCAGCTTTCGCTGGCTCTAGCTCCTTTAAGAGATCTTTATTCTCTTTTCGAGAAGTTTGTGGTAAATACAACAATTTTTTTCCACACGGACATCGATCCTTAATTCGGCCACCCGTGCACATATTAAGGCTCAGGGGCTACTGGGCTTCGCACTCATTATTTATAAATATTAAAGGGGCACATCGATCCCCTAATCTGGTGTTGCCACCCGACCAGTGTCTCGGGGGCTACTGCGTTGCCTGTTCAGTGCAGAAAATTCAAAGTGCTTAGTGTTCGGCTTGACCGAACTATGGGCAAACGCGTCTTGAGACAACAATAGGTACAATCTGGACCTATCTGGCGTCAAGCTGATATATTGCGGCAACTTCTCAAAACCCTCTCTCAAGGGCCCGTTCACCGATCACTATTATCTCTAATATATTACACTGTGTTTCTATTCCTACGTATGCTGCCGAGCTAGGAGTTGATCCTCAGGCCGATTTCGCAAATCGACCTGAGTCTCAGGGGCTACTAGGATCAGCAATTTGATGTTTTACTTTAGGTGCACCTCGGGTTTAGACTGACACACGCCTCAAGGGCTACTGGATATACATATACTGGCTATATATATCGGCAGAGAGTAAATTGCACCAATCAAAAATATTCACAAAAATCAGCCCGCGGTCGGGGTGGTGCACCACCTCAGAAGCAGTCCGGCATAAAGCTCGGGCGCCAGTGGTTGGCTCCATAGAGGGCATTTCCGGCATTAAGTTCGGCTGAATTCGTTCAATCTTTTAAAATACCGAGGTAGTTTACGACACCTCGGACGCTGACCATCGTTGGAGCTCGGAAGTGTTCCGACATAAAGCCCGGATTCGAATGGCTCGTTCCATAGAGAACTTTTCAATGTTAAACTCGGATAACCTCCTTCAAACTTTTCCAAGCCAAGGTGATCTATGACACCTCGGATATAGTCCAGCGTTGGAGCTCGGATATAGTCCGGCATTGGTGCTTGGCTGTAATAGATATCTCGATGCAGTCCAGTGTTGGAGCTCGGATGCAAGAGGACACTGTCGCACGGGAACAACTTCAAACCCAAGGTGTGGCATAAAAAATAATCCTAAGGAATTGATAAAGGCCGAGAACTTAAAGGGGCTCCTCGGATACCCGATGTGTAAACCCTTCGGATTCACTTCGGCGATCCTCAAGATCAAAGACGAGAAGATTTGTTGAACCAGTTTCAAGACCGACGACTGAAGATGAAGAACAGTTCGCAAGGATCGAGGAGCGTCCCCAACTTGAAGACCGGTTCAGGGGGCTACTGATGGTGTCCTGGACTAGGGGGTACTCACCACATCATCTCCCGACCAGGTGGATCGGGCCGAGGACCCCCATGGCGGTTCACTCATGGGCCACTTCGGGCAGCCCATGCCGCATACAAGGAGTATTCCACAAGACTTGGTGATCAAGACAAGGACTCCTCTCCACCAACGTATTCGGCTAGGACTCTTGTTATCCTAGGCCTCTAGTGCATTATATAAGCCAAGGCCAGGCTAGTCGATAGATTATTATGGCAATCATTATCATAACCATACAAGCTAGACCTCTAGGGTTTAGCCATTATGATCTCGTGGTAGATCAACTCTTGTAATACTCATATTCATCAAGATCAATCAAGCAGGACGTCGGGTATTACCTCCATAGAGAGGGCCCGAACCTGGGTAAAACATTGTGTCCCCTGTCTCCTGTTACCATCGACCTAAGACGCACAGTTTGGGACCCCCTACCCGAAATCTGCTGGTTTTGACACCGACAGCCGGCCCTAGGGGGACGCACCAGGTGTGGGGAATCCTACTAGGACTCCCCAGTCCAAGTAGGATTCCCCTCCCCTTTCCTATTTGGAGTAGGAGAGAAGGAAATAGAGGGAGAGGGAGAAGGAAAGGGGGGCCGCGCCCCCACCCCTTGTCCAATTCGGTTTGGGCGGAGGGGGAGGCGCGCACCACCTCTTGTCCCTTCTCCCCTCTCTCCACTAAAGCCCAATAAGGCCCATTACTTCTCCCGGTGAATTCCCGCAACTCCCCGATACTCCAAAAAATACCCGAATCACTCGGAACCTTTCCGATGTCCGAATATAGCCTTCCAATATATCGATCTTTACGTCTCGACCATTTTGAGACTCCTCGTCATGTCCGTGATCTCATCCGGGACTCTGAACAACCTTAGGTACATCAAATCACATAACTCATAATACCAATCGTCATTGAACGTTAAGCGTGCAGACCCTACGGGTTCGAGAACTATGTAGACATGACCGAGACTCATCTCCGGTCAATAACCAATAGCGGAACCTGGATGTTCATATTGGCTCCCACATATTCTATAAAGATCTTTATCGGTCAAACCGCATAACAACATACGTTGTTCCCTTTGTCATCGGTATGTTACTTGCCTGAGATTTGATCATCGGTATCTCAATACCTAGTTCAATCTTGTTACCAGCAAGTCTCTTTACTCGTTCCGTAATGCAACATCCCGTAACTAACTCATTAGTTACATTGCTTGCAAGGCTTATAGTGATGTGCATTACCGAGAGGGCCCAGAGATACCTCTCTGACAATCGGAGTGACAAATCCTAATCTCGATCTATGCCAACTCAACAAACACGATCGGAGACACCTGTAGAGCATCTTTATAATCACCCAGTTACATTGTGACGTTTGATAGCACACTAAGTGTTCCTCTGGTATTCGGCCATTCGGGAGTTGCATAATCTCATAGTCATAGGAACATGTATAAGTTATGGAGAAAGCAATAGCAATAAACTAAACGATCATAGTGCGAAGCTAACGGATGGGTCAAGTCAATCACATCATTCTCTAATAATGTGATCCCGTTCATCAAATGACAACTATCGTCCATGGCTAGGAAACTTAACCATCTTTGATTAACGAGCTAGTCAAGTAGAGGCATACTAGTGACACTCTATTTGTCTATGTATTCACACATGTATCAAGTTTCCGGTTAATACAATTCTAGCATGAATAATAAATATTTATCATGATATAAGGAAATATAAATAAAAACTTTATTATTGCCTCTAGGGCATATTTCCTTCAGGTTGAAGACTTGAAGGGAACTGCATGAATAATATGAGTTATATCACCTCTTTAGCCCATAATCCTTTGATTAATGCTCAGAACATTTCTATACCTTTCGGGAAATTCCTATTTATATTGATGTATGATAAGGATAGGTGCTAAAACTTCTTAGTGGGTTCATAATGGCTAAATGCTTGTGATACTTGGTGGAATTTGTTACTGAATGTGTTGTTTTTTGGCAGATCAACATATAGAGAACGACAACCATGAAATTACGCAGAGGTTTGTTTCTTATTTCAAGATATGTCTTGGCTGAAACAGAGAACTTAAGCAGCAAGAACATGGTAGGAAAATGTAGCTTTTGAAATTTATATTGAGTGAAGCATAGTGACCAAAGTATAGCTGTGAAGACGGAGGCAAGAGGTTGCATTTCAAACTGAACTCGAGATGATCAGCTTGGCATTGCACTGGAATCCCTTTAGGTTCTTCTGGTTTGCCATGGCTACCATCGAGAGGCTACTGGTGTGTGCATATATAGATGAATACCAAGGAATGACACGAAGCCTTCTGTCTCATACAAGTTAAGCATCAACTGCAGAGCTTTCTGAAACTTTGATCAAACCTAGAATCTAAACAAATATGCCAAAAAGGTGCTTTAATTAGAAACTTCAAACTTCCTATTGTTCTCAGATATGTATTGTCTTAGTTTTTCAAAATAGGTATAACATTTCCCATCGGAATGGACGGGGCGTGGCAATGCGTGCCTTCCTGATTGTCTAATAATGCTTATTTGGAGTCTTGATATTCCAATAGTCTCGAAAGTTTTTTCAATCAGCTTGTTTTTTTATTCCTGTAATTCTTTCTAATGGCTTATACTATCCCTTCTATTTTGAATCTTGTCTTTTCTCCGGAATCTGGTTTATGATTAATGCCAACTGATGTGGTAAGTCATGTTGTATCTTTTGTCAACAGAGTCTGCTTTAAAATTTGCATCATTTGCACTTATAGGCTTTTTTCCTACTGCATGAACAAACAATGAGACTTTAAACAGAAAGTTTTTTTGTACAACCAGAAACAACCAAACAAAATTTTATACTACAGTGGTTCTATTTTTTCACTAGAAAAGTGACAACCTATAGACAGCTTTTATGCGTCATGTATACATAGGTGCTAGCAATTGTTTTGCACATCATATATACATAGGTGCTGGCAATTGTTTTGCACCTAATATATATGATTTTTAAATCTTATATCATTTATTTTCTAGGTTTTATCCATCTGATTCATGGTTGTCTTAAACATTATTTATTTATTTCAGGTACACATAAAAGCTACATGAGATATCAACTTATGATGTTTAATTTCTCCAACCGATAGGATGATTACTTTTGAGGTTGGTTAAAAATTAATAAATCATTTGTCTTATCCATGCATTCCTCTGAACCTTACAACAACCAGGTTTCACAATGAAGGCGAGCACATAAAGCACCATTAGTTGATTCCTTTGTAGTAATCAATAAATTCAATTAATGGTTATGTATTTTGCTACTTCAACTTTGTTAGGCAATTATACCATACTTGATGAGTACCATATGTCTGTAGCTAACACATTGTTGTATGCAATATTCTTATATGCTTTTGTTTTGGTGAAATAAACTTCTGATCAATGCTCTCCTTGGAACTCTCTAAGTGAATAGGAACAGAAGGCATTTTTTGGAAAATAAGACAAGGATAGGGAGGCCCAAATGCAGTAACTGTAGTTAGGGAGGCAAGTGAGAAGGTGGCGATGGACTAGGTTTTTTCTCTTAGTTTGTGGTGGAATTGAAATTATTTGCTTTTGTTAAATGGTCGGAGTACTTCTATATGTTGCTCTTCATTGATTAAAAACGGCACAACAAGGCGCGCATTTCCTTCTAGTCATGTTTGGAAAAGCGTAAATTCTGGAAGTTGTGAATTCTTTACATACATGTCATTTTTATGTTTGCATCCCCATTTCCTCTTTCTAAGTTTAGCATCTGTGCTGTTGTTCCCCACTGTCCTCTGAGAAGAGAAGTGCCACCGGTCGCACCCCGTTCACCGCCGGCACCCGTCACTGTCGTAAACCAAACCAAGGTACCTTTCCGACTCCCCACAAGACCACCACCACCACCGGGTTAATTTTCCTCAGCCAGATCCATGATTTGCCCTCTCTATTTGTAGATCTAACCTGACCCTGGCCCCTGCCTAGCCCTTCCTCTTCCGCTCTGTCACATCCCTAGCTTCTGGCATTGCACTAGGCTAGCTTCATGTGTGCATCATGTTTAAATTTTGACTAAACTTGAAATGGTGATGTTCAAACCCTAGCACCAAATGAAATCCAACTAGGATCACAATGAAATATTCTTAATGATCCCAAAATGCCTTTGGAAATGTTCATCATTTCTGATAAAGGTAAAAACCTCTATCAAAAATGATAAACATATTTATAGGTCATTTCTGGATTTTTGAATTAACTCATATTGTACTTGAATTGGGGCATTTAAATCCTATAAATATTTTAAATGCTCTAATAATTCTGAAATTAGTTGAGGGCTGTTGGGAATAATTTCAACAGTGCCCACAAATATTTTCAGGATTTTTGGAAATGCTCTGGCATTTTTAATAAACACCAAAACAATTGCAGAAATTAGAAAACAGAAACAATTAATAAAAGAGAGAGAGAGAGAGGGTTTTTACCTGGCACCCACCTGGGCCCCACCTGTTTTGGCCCAGCCCACCACCTGGCATTGCCACTCGTCATCCAGCTCCCGCCAGTCGGACGCCACGCGCGTGGTCGCCGCGCGCCGGCACGCGCCGAGCCACCTCCTGCTTCCGCCAACGTTGGAGGCTAGCTGGACGCGCCACGCAACCGCCCCAACCCCTCTGGCCTATCCACTCCTTCTCTCCCCTCCTCTGCTCTCTCCTCCAGCGCACCCGAGCACAACCACAGCCGCCACTCGCCGTAGCCATGGCCACCGGCCACCCCACGCCTCGCTGACGCGCCCAGAAGCTCTGCCACCTCGTCCTCCACCCCCTCACCAAGCCACGCCCCGCCGGAAGCCCTGCAACGTCGTCCCCGACCTCGTCTTCAACCTCTGACCGCCGGTGAACTTACTAGGGATTCGCGAGCTCCAGCCCCTCCCCGGCCTCGCCGTTGCCTCTACTGGAATCGCCGTGAGCCCCTGCCCTTTTCCCCTCTCTCCCCGTGCTCGTCCGCGCCTTCTATCCACCGTAGCCATTGGAGCCGATAGCTCCTCGCCGCCGGCCATGTCGCCACCGCGACCACGACCGTGCAAGCACGCGTCCGAGCCCACCGCTGCACTCGCGGCACTCCCGCGGGTCAATCACGACCATCCACGGCTCCGGACATGCCCCGCAACACGCAAACCGCCGTTGGCCGAACTCCGGCCGCCGCCGCGAGCTCCCTTCCGACGAGCTCAGTCCATCCCAGCTGCTCCCGCTTGCCCCGTTTGATGCGCGCGATCGCCAGCTCCCCGTAGAGCCTCTCCGCCGCTCATTTGGTCGCCGGAGGAGCTTTTCCGACGCCCTCGGCCGTCTCTGGTGTCGCCGGCGACGACACGCGGGTCAACTCCGGAAAGTTTGACCCAACTGACCAGGGGTTTCACCTTCCCTGGCTCACTGACATGTGGGCCCCAGGCCACTAACTAAACTAGGATTAGTATTAGTTTAACGCTAACTAAATTTAGTTAATTAACTAACCACTGACCAGTGGGTCCCACTGGTCAGGGTTGACCTGGACCGTGCCTGTTGACCGCTGACATCACAGTGACGTCATGCTGATGCAATAACTCTTTTCTGGATTTATTCTTTTATAGGAAATTCCAGAAAAATGCCTAAACTTCTAAAAATCATAGAAAATCAACCGTAACTCCAAATGAAATAAATTACATATGAAAAATTATCAAAAAAATCCAATCTATCCATTTATGTTACTTTCATGCATGTTCAACCAACTTATACCCACTGTATAAGTGAAAACATGATAATGGAATTTTAAATACCCCTTATGGAGTTTGCATATGAACCCTTGGTTCATATGGACTTCATTTAAATTGTTGCTAGATGCATTAGCACAAATCATAGCATATTGCCATGTCATGATCATGCATCATATCTTCGCATTTGCATTGATTGTGTTCCTCTCTATTGCCGGTGCTTGTCTCCTTTCGGTAGGCGTATTCCGACGATGAGTTCGATGACACCGATGAAGAGATATATTATCTTCAGAAGTGCCAAGCAAGCAAAAACCCCTTGTTCATTCCGATACAATCCCACTCTCTCACTCCTACTCTCTTTTACTACATTAGGACAACAACGATTCAATTGTTACTTACTGTGGTAGTTGAACCCCTTATCCTCTGCATGACCTGTCATTTCCACAGTAAATAGATGAAACCCACTAGCATGAGTAGGAGTTGTGTGAGCCCTGATGTGCCTACTCATTCATGCTTGTTTGTCATGCCTGCTACTGCTTAGAGTTGAGTCAGGTCTGATTCATCGGGGGTGAATTGGAACAGTGATGAACATGTCCTACTGTGTGTGAGCTAAGTGTGTGAACACGATTTGGTAAAGGTAGCGGTGAGAGGCCATGTAGGAGTACATGGTGGGTTGTCTCACTGAAACCGTCCTCAGGAACTGAGTTCTGTGTTTGTGATCCATGAAACAGCTACTACCACACATTGGGCCCTGAAATATGACCCCGCTTGACTTATTGACCCCTCTCGTCCTCTGTCCAGGAGTTGCAACTAGTTTCTAGTGTTAGTAGGTTATGTGTTGGCGGTCGTGTGTAGCACTGACCCCAGGGGTGGGCTATGATGCGGTAGATACACTGTGGCCGGGTATGCCGGGTGCCCGTTTGGCGTCTCGGGACCCTGTACACATCGTTTGGGGCCGTTGAGGACACCCCGGTCGGATTTCCTTGCGGATGGAACCCGAATAGGCGATAAACCTGGACTAGAGACTTGTGTGGTTAGTCAGGTCGTGGTCTACACCCACGTCGGCTTTCGCTTGAAGTCTGTCGAGCACATGTCGTGTGCAGACGCTAAGTGGTGGAAACATGTGTGAAGAAGTACACCCCTGCAGGGTTATAAATGATCTATTCGAATAGTCGTGTCCGCGGTAAAGGACTTCTGGGTTGCCTATAACAGTTCATAGACAAGTGAAAGTGGATACTCTAAAACTCGCAAGATAACTGTGAGTGCTATGGATGGCCTTCTCGTAAGGAGACGGGAACGGATCCATAGTGGTGTATTGAATGGTGAATATGTGGACTCGTGTGCGCCACCTCAAAAGAGTTGCTTACAGTCATAGTTCAGGTTAGCCACTAAGTCAAAGCTGGCTTGATGCAGTTAAACTCCACCACCCCCTTTATTGATACCGATGCATATGTAGATAGTTCTAATGTAAGTCTTGCTGGGTACATTTGTACTCACGTTTGCCTATTTTATGTTTTGTAGAGAGACGTCAGTCTCGCTAGTAGTTCCGTGTGGACTTCGACGTTTATCTTGATACCTCAGCTACGATCTTGTGCCCTCGGCAGGATCTGGTAGATAGTCAGGTTTCTTAGCCTTTTTCATTTGTAGACGTCTGTACTCAGACATGTTAAGCTTCCTCATGTGCTTTGATTGTATGCTATGATTGTTGGGTCATGAGACCCATGTTTGTAATATCTCACTCCTCGGAGCCTAATGAATAAATACTTGAGTTGTAGAGTTATGTTGTGATGCCATGTTGTATTTACACATATCGAGCATATTGTGTGTATGATTGAAATGCTTGGTATGTGTGGGATCCGACAATCTAGTTGTTTATCCTTGGCAGCCTCTCTTATGGGGAAATGTAGTCTAGTGCTTTCATGAGCCATAGTAGTCCGCTACAGCCCGGTTCACCGGAGTCCTGTTAGCCCAGCACTACTGCTCAGGACACTTGACTGACCGGCATGTGTTTCACTTCGTTCCTGTGTCTATCCCTTCGGGGAAATGTCACGCCGTGACATCTGGAGTCCTGCCTAGCCTGCTACAGCCCGGGTTCTCGGAGTCTTGTTAGCCCAGTGCTACAGCCCGGATTCACACGCTGCTGACAGACACGCTCGATGTGATTCATGTATGCATGTCCCCATAGGTTAGTGCTGCTTTGGGTTCACGACTAGCCATGTCGGCCCGGGTTCTCTGTCATATGGATGCTAGCGACACTATCATATACGTGAGCCAAAAGGCGCAAATGGTCCCGGGCCATGGTAAGGCGACACCCGTGGGAGTACCGTGCGTGAGGCCGCAAAGTGATATGAGGTGCTACCGGCTAGATCGATGTGACCTAGAATCGGGGTCCTGACAGCTTTGGTATCATAGCCTGACTTCCTGTAGGATTACCAAGCCAAACTGGTCGAAGTTGAGTCTAGAAATGCTTTAGTTATATAAGGGGATTGATTGTGGAAGGGAATGTAAGGCTCTTTTTACTCCTTTACCCTATGCCTTCTGATCTGAGTCACCCTCTTCTTTTCTGCGGGGGTTAAGAACTAGGCTTCTCTTCTATCTCTCAGGATGACGTGTTGCTAAACCGTAGTTGCCTAGGATTGTTGAGTTCAAGCCCCAGTTCAGTTCCTACTATCTTTTGTGTGTTGACAGTTGATCTCGGAACCTTGATATTGTGTTGTTGAGTGGTTATGCCACCATTTTGCATGATGTCTCAAATCATTTTGAGCATTTACAGCCGTTATGTTGTCCGAGTCATCCCAGGTCTCTAACTAGTCTGGTGCATTTGCAAACCCTTTCTTCCCGTTTCCGTTGTCCTTTTGGGCCAGATTAAGCACACTAACGGTTTGTTGAGGTACTCTACTACCTCGGCATATATGTTGGAGCTATTATTATGACCTAGGTGTTTTGGGGAGTCACCTAGTAATCTAGCCATGTTTTGTGTTCCCGGTGTGATGATTCTGGCCACCATTCTCGAAAGCATCCCGTGATGCCATTTAATAGTAGGTATTCTACTCCTGGATTCTTGACCCAAGATTCACTCTACTTACCTCGTGTTGATAGTGTTGCTCGTACCTTTAGGATATTAGTAACCATTGCGATAGTCCTCGAGGTCCCTGGTATTTCCTTCCTCCAAATATCATGAGCTACTTATGGCAGAAGTTCTTCTGAACCAAAAGATCACAACCAGAGTGCTCTTAATGGGTTCTCCATTCTACATTGTGATTCTGCCAGTTCTACCTTTCTGCATGGGTTATCTAGAAGAAATGTTGAGCTTTGCTCGACATACTAATCTATGCATCCACAACTCAGAAAAATATGTGTTCCTTTGAGTTGTGCCTCTTTAGTTGTTTCTGACCTCCGTCTATCAATTGATAGTCAAGAGTATGCGTGCATTCGTTCATCGTTGCCTTTACTCTTGCGTTCCGTCAAGCCATTCTATCTCGGAATGACTAGGAGAAACAAACTCCAGTACCTTATCCATTTCTAGGATTGGGTCAAAGCAGTTGTAATCCCCAGATCAAAATACCAATCTAGCTTTTGCTCTGTTCTACCGTGGAGTGTCACCTTCTTCTTATCAAGAATGTCATGAGAATTGCACCAGCTCTTATGAGTTCTTGATTTAGTGATACTTCTTGCCATCATTGTTCATTCCTTGGTTCCGTGTTGTTGTAACCGGAATGCCGGCAAGTGAATCGTGATGTGTGAAATCAATACTCCTAGCAACTCTATTGCTTG
Organism: Triticum urartu; assembly: GCF_003073215.2. Taxonomy (NCBI): domain Eukaryota; kingdom Viridiplantae; phylum Streptophyta; class Magnoliopsida; order Poales; family Poaceae; genus Triticum; species Triticum urartu. The sequence continues at coordinate 107,603,724 of NC_053027.1, forward strand.
GTAGTTAATGGACAATAATTTCATTCTTAGCGTGTTGGTTATTGAATCATCATCATAAGATTTATCGTGCGACCTAGTACATTTTCCCCGGTGCACTCTTCGATCAATGAGTTAGGATTGTGTCATTCCTCGCTCTTTTGATCATATCATCTTGTCCTGAAAAGAAAGATTGTTCTCGAGCCTTGTAACATATCGGTGGTTCGTGATTTTTCGAATATCTTCTCGGAAGTATTACCAGGTTGTCACCTAACCGCTATGTGGGGTTCGTGATCAAGTTGGGTTCTTGCAAACCAGCCATTCTCCAAGAATCTGTGTCGGTTACCCCCCTGAGCTAGTTGGTTAAGCTAAACAATAACTTGGAGAGTTGGAAGATAAAAGCTTGCCAGCTTAGTTCATCTCAAGGGATATATTTGCGTGTGTTGAAGATAGATGATATCTTCATCGATTGGTCCCTGTGATCAGTTGTTGGACCTATTGTCATATCAAAACTTTGATTTGAGTATGGGCTATCATCAAATCAAATCAGAACCAATGATGTTCATAATGTTGTCTTACTCGTGGTTGATCCCTCGAGCATACACCATTATATCTTTTGGGTCTGACCAATGCTATCACTTGTTCACATAATTATGGAATTCCATCTCCATGGAAACCTGGATGAATTGTTGTTGAGCCCATCAGCAACACTACTACCTTCTCCATGATTTGTGTTGAACATCCAGCTAGTATTAGAAACTTTATAAGCATTATCTTCATGTTTCATTCATGAAGCATATGTTTGGATGAAAAAAGTGACTACCTCTGATTCACGTGCATTTGGTGAAAGCTGCCGCCGTGAATTCGAGAAATTTAGTTTTGCTTCCTCTGGAATCATCCCAAGTCAGTCATGCACATGCGAAGTATTCTATGGTCTGATAGACTGATCATCTTCATTCCATACGTATCCCTAGCACACCAAGCCACTGATTGACTTGTTTAGGGAGAAGAAGTTTCTTCTTAGGAGCTAGACTTATGCAAGGACTTCGATATCCTCGTTGACGGTTCCCTCCTGAACTCGGTAGTGTTTCGTTGAAAGACTACCAGGTGGCCATGCTTGTCTAGGACAACGTGTTCACATGCTTGTGGTAGAACCAGCTCATGTTTTGGAGCTTACTATCGTAGTTCATTCCCCTGAGAATCTCGCAACATCATCTCGTCGATTTGTGTTGCAAACTTTCATTTTTCTTTCCAGACCCGATGAGTCTGGATTATCCTGACACCAACCAGATCTGAATCCCAGGCAGATATGATGGTTGGAACGTTTCTCAAGGATAGTAATATTGGTCTCTCTGTAACCCGGTAAAGTGGATGTTGTGGCCAACACACCCAACCGGAAGACTTATCATTGTAGTATCTTGATTGAGAAAGTTGGCCACCTCCCCATAAGGATTTCGTAGGATTTACTCTAGTAGTTGTTCCTTATGGATCCTTTGTATTCCAAAGTCCGACCACTACTTGATGACTATGTTGATGCTTTAAAGCATGACCGTGGTAACCAGTACATCAAGGAGAACATTAGAAGCGGAGTGCTAAATGACTCTCGGTCGATCATCCAGATTTCATTCCCTTGGCCTCGCTAACGTGAAATCTGAGAAAGGGTTGTCTTTCTATGCATCTGCATTGTCCATCACTATTCGTCAAGGTAGTAAGATGTGTTTCCAGGATCCTCGACTCGGATGTTGGTAGAATCTTGATGAATATGGAAATGCTCAAGTTCTTGAGAGCACGCGCAAGCAAATTCATCCATTACGTTGTCTTCAACAAGGTAGTCCACATCATCCATTCTAGTCCAAGTATATCATTCCTTCAAACTCCTTCAAATGATCGATTGTGATTTGCCTTAGGCTGGTATAAAGAGTTTCAATGATCTTTGAATCAAAAGTAATTCTTTTTGCCACTTAAGGGAACAATCCAACAAGTCACCTCCCCCAAGGTGCCCCGTTGTGGAATTATGGCAGTTAACTCCTTGCTACGTCGTGATCGAGCGTGGATTTGTTGCCTACCTACTGGACCTTCGTCATCTGTTACACTCCATACCCCTGGATGTATGTTTCATGTCTCAGCTCGAGAGATGTTTTATATCTCACCCCAAGAGTTGATCTTGAGTTGCCCGATCTTTGAGAAGATCGATTCCGGTAGAGTTCCTGTCCGTCGTCATTATGTTGGATGAAGATCTTGAGAGGAAGGATGCCAAGATCGATCAGAAGCAGTTGGATCATAAAGATTGTGTTAAGCCTTGCATCCCCTTTGTCCTCTCACCTCACGTCCTGAATCTCGGGACGAGATTCTTGTATAGTGGGGGTGAGTTGTCACATCCCTAGCTTCTGGCATTGCACTAGGCTAGCTTCATGTGTGCATCATGTTTAAATTTTGCATAAACTTGAAATGGGGATGTTCAAACCCTAGCACCAAATGAAATCCAACTAGGATCACAATGAAATATTCTTAATGATCCCAAAATGCCTTTGGAAATGTTCATCATTTCTGATAAAGGTAAAAACCTCTGTCAAAAATGATAAACATATTTCTAGGTCATTTCTGGATTTTTGAATTAACTCATATTATACTTGAATTGGGGCATTTAAATCCTATAAATATTTTAAATGCTCTAATAATTCTGAAATTAGTTGAGGGCTGTTGGGAATAATTTCAACAGTGCCCACAAATATTTTCAGGATTTGTGGAAATGCTCTGGCATTTTTAATAAAGACCAAAACAATTGCAGAAATTAGAAAACAGAAACAATTAATAAAAGAGAGAGAGAGGGTTTTTACCTGGCACCCACCTAGGCCTCACCTGTTTTGGCCCAGCCCACCACCTGGCGCTGCCAGTCGTCGTCCAGCTCCCGCCAGTAGGACGCCGCGCGCGTGGTCGCCGCGCGCCGGCACGCGCCGAGCCACCTCCTGCTTCCGCCCACGCTGGAGGCTAGCTGGACGCGCCACGCAATCGCCCCAACCCCTCTGGCCTATCCACTCCTTCTCTCCCCTCCTCTGCTCTCTCCTCGCAGCGCACCCGAGCGCAACTGCAGCCGCCGCTCGCCGTAGCCATGGCCACCGGCCACCCCACGCCTCGCCGACACGCCCAGAAGCTCCGCCACCTCGTCCTCCACCCCTCACCGAGCCACACCCCACCGGAAGCCCTACAGCATCGTCCCCGGCCTCGTCTTCAACCTCTGACCGCCGGCGAACTTACCAGGGATTCATGAGCTCCAGCCCCTCCCCGGCCTCGCCGTTGCCTCTACTGGAATCGCCGTGAGCCCCTGCCCTTTTCCCCTCTCTCCCCGTGCTCGTCCGCGCCTTCTATACACCGTAGCCATCGGAGCCGATAGCTCCTCGCCACCGGCCATGTCGCCACCGCGACCACGGTCGTGCAAGCACGCATCCGAGCCCACCGCTGCACTCGCTGCACTCCCGCGGGTCGATCACGACCATCCACGGCTCCGAACATGCCCCGCAACACGCAAACCGCCGTTGGCCGAACTCCGGCCGCCGATGCGAGCTCCCTTCCGACGAGCTCAGTCCACCCCAGCTGCTCCAACTTGCCCCGTTTGATGCGCGCGATCGCCAGCTCCCTGTAGAGCCTCTCCGCCGCTCATTTGGTCGCCGGAGGAGCTTTTCCGACGCCCTCCGCCGTCTCTGGTGTCGCCGGCGATGACACGTGGGTCAACTCCGGCGAGTTTGACCCAGCTGACCAGGGGTTTGACCTCCCCTGGCTCACTGACATGTGGGCCCCAAGACACTAACTAAACTAGGATTAGTATTAGTTTAACGCTAACTAAATTTAGTTAGTTAACTAACCATTGACCAGTGGGTCCCACTAGTCAGGGTTGACCTGGACCGCGCCCGTTGACCGCTGACATCACAGTGACATCATGCTGATGCAATAACTCTTTTCTGGATTTATTCTTTTACAGGAAATTCTAGAAAATTGCCTAAACTTCTAAAAATCATAGAAAATCAACCGTAACTCCAAATGAAATAAATTTATATGAAAAATTACCATAAAAATCCAATCTATCCATTTATGTTACTTTCATGCAAGTTCAACCAACTTATACCCCCTGTATAAGTGAAAACATGATAATGGCATTTTAAATACCCCTTATGGAGTTTGCATATGAACCCTTGGTTCATATGGACTTCATTTAAATTGTTGCTAGATGCATTAGCACAAATCATAGCATATTGCCATGTCATGATCATGCATCATATCATCGCATTTGCATTGATTGTGTTCCTCTCTATTGCCGGTGCTTGTCCCCTCTCGGTAGGCGTATTCCGACGATGAGTTCGATGACACCGATGAAGAGCTATATTATCTTCAGAAGTGCCAGGCAAGCAAAACCCCCTTGTTCATTCCGATATAATCCCACTCTCTCGCTTCTGCTCTCTTTTACTGCATTAGGACAACAACGATTCAATTGTTACTTACTGCGGTAGTTGAACCCCTTATCCTCTGCATGACCTGTCATTTCCACAGTAAATAGATGAAACCCACTAGCATGAGTAGGAGTTGTTTGAGCCCTGACGTGCCTACTCATTCCTTCTTGTTTGTCATGCCTGGTACTGCTTAGAGTTGAGTCAGGTCTAATTCATCGGGGGTGAGTTGGAACAGTGATGAACATGTCCTACTGTGTGTGAGCTAAGTGTGTGAACACGATTTGGTAAAGGTAGCGGTGAGAGGCCATGTAGGAGTACATGGTGGGTTGTCTCACTGAAACTGTCCTCAGGAACTGAGTTCTGTGTTTGTGATCCATGAAACAGCTACTACCACACATTAGGCCCTGAAATATGACCCCGCTCGACTTATTGACCCCTCTCGTCCTCTGTCCAGGAGTTGCAACTAGTTTTTGGTGTTAGTAGGTTATGTGTTGGCGGCCGTGCGTAGCGCTGACCCTAGGGGTGGGCTATGATGCGGTAGATACACTGTGACCGGGTATGCCGGGCGCCCGTTTGGCGTCTCGGGACCCTGTGCACATCGTTTGGGGCCGTTGAGGACACCCCAGCCGGATTTCCTTGCAGATGGAACCCGAATAGGCGATAAACCTGGACTAGAGACTTGTGCGGTTAGTCAGGTCATGGTCTACACCCACGCCGGCTTTCGCTTGAAGTCTGCCGAGCACATGTCGTGTGCAGACGCTAAGTGGTGGAAACATGTGTGAAGAAGTACACCCCTGCAGGGTTATAAATGATCTATTCGGTGTCCGCGGTAAAGGACTTCTGGGTTGCCTATAACAGTTCATAGACAAGTGAAAGTGGATACTCTAAAACTCGCAAGATAAGTGTGAGTGCTATGGATGGCCTTCTCGTAAGGAGACGGGAACGGATCCATAGTGGTGTATTGAATGGTGAATATGTGGACTCGTGTGCGCCACCTCAAAAGAGTTGCTTGCAGTCATAGTTCAGGTTAGCCACTGAGTCAAAGCTGGCTTGATGCAGTTAAACTCCACCACCCCCTTTATTGATACCGATGCATATGTAGATAGTTTTGATGTAAGTCTTGCTGGGTACATTTGTACTCATGTTTGCCTATTTTATGTTTTGCAGAGAGATGTCAGTCTCGCTAGTAGTTCCGTGTGGACTTCGACGTTTAGCTTGATACCTCAGCTACGATCTTGTGCCCTCGGTAGGATCTGGTAGATAGTCAGGTTTCTTAGCTTTTTTTCATTTGTAGACGTTTGTACTCAGACATGTTAAGCTTCCGCATGTGCTTTGATTGTATGCTATGATTGTTGGGTCATGAGACCCATGTTTGTAATATCTCGCTCCCCGGAGCCTAATGAATAAATACTTGAGTTGTAGAGTTATGTTGTGATGCCATGTTGTATTTACACATATCGAGCATATTGTGTGTATGATTGAAATGCTTGGTATGTGTGGGATCTGACAATCTAGTTGTTTATCCTTGGCAGCCTCTCTTATGGGGAAATGTAGTCTAGTGCTTCCATGAGCCATAGTAGTCCGCTACAGCCCGGTTCACCGGAGTCCTGTTAGCCCAGCACTACTGCTCAGGACACTTGACTGGCCGGCATGTGTTTCACGTCGTTCTTGTGTCTGTCCCTACGGGGAAATGTCACGCGGTGACATCCGGAGTCCTGCCTAGCCTACTACAGCCCGGGTTCCCGGAGTCCTGTTAGCCCAGTGCTACAGCCCGGATTCACACGCTGCTGACCGACATGCTCGATGTGATTCATGTATGCATGTCCCCATAGGTTAGTGCCGCTTTGGGTTCACAACTAGCCATGTCGGCCCGGGTTCTCTGTCATATGGATGCTAGCGACACTATCATATACGTGACCCAAAAGGCGCAAACGGTCCCGGGCCATGGTAAGGCGACACCCGTGGGAGTACCGTGTGTGAGGCCGCAAAGTGATATGAGGTGCTACCAGCTAGATCGATGTGACTTGGAATCGGGGTCCTGACACGCTCCATGGAGGAGGCGGAGAAGGGGGAGATCTTCGAGTGGAACACCAAGCCGAGCTCCATGGAGGAGATGGAGAATGGGGAGATCTTCGAGTGGAACACCAAGACGAGCTCCATGGAGGAGGCGGAGAAGGGGGAGATCTTCGAGAGGAACACCAAGCCGAGGTTGGATGACCATCCACAGGCAACGGTAGCGGGGGCTGCCAGCCTTTTGAACGTCGACCTCATCCTGGAGATCCTTTCCCGCCTCCCAGCCAGATCCGTCCACCGCTTCAGGTGCGTCTCGGTGCTCGGGCGCGACCTCATCGCCGACCCCACCAACTGCAAGAAGCTACCCCAGACCCTTGCCGGCTTCCTCTACACGTCCTTCTACAGCAGCGGGTATCGCCACCACTTCACTGGCTTCTCCAACGGCGCATCCCCCTTCGTCCCTTCCCTCCCTTACCTGCATCCTAACAAGGATGAGGGCATCACCCAGGTGGACGCCTGCAACGACCTCCTTCTCTACAGCCGCTACAACAGCAGGGATGATTACCATTTTGTTGTGTGCAATCCCGCCACCGGGAGGTGGGTGGAGTTGCCACCTCAACCTCAAACGCAGGAGCCGATGCACGGATTTAACCATACCGCGGGCTTGGCTTTCGATCCAGTAGTCTCCCCCATTTCCATGTTCTTTGTTTCGAGCGGGCCTTTCCGAAAAATTTCATCACAGGAGTAAACATCTACTTGTCGCATACAGGAGCCTGGAGTTAGAGGCAATGGGATAGTTGAGAAAGCTACCCTGTTCAGGAGTGAATGTGTCTTTGTGGGCAGTATGTTGTACATCATGGGTAACCTGGAGGACATCAACAGCGAGTATGTGCTGGTGGGGGTGGACATGGAGGGGAAAGTATGTGCTTTGTGGGCGGTATTACAGTACAATTTATCCCCATGAAACTAAGACAGTGGGGTATGACGTGTGCCGTACGGTTCAAAATTTGGTACTATTGGATTGTCACAGGGGTACTTACACTATGCTATAGCTCCTGTCAATAATAACAATGAACTCCTAGTTTCTGAGATAGCACTCTGGTGCCTCAAGGATTGTGACAGTAATCAATGGGTCCAGAAGCATACTGCCAGCATCGATGAGCTTATGAGCATGACTGGACAGAAGTACAGGGTGGTTGGGATTCATCCAGATTGCGACACCATTTTCCTGGCTCAGTGTGGAGGTAATACCTTGGTATCATATGACATGTGGCATCAGAAAGTTGGTTGTATCCTTGATCTTGAGAAAAACAGTGTACACAAATTTCTACCCTATGTTCCTCTGTTCTCAGAACCATTAGCAGATGCTGATGGGTAATAGCTTTACCTTCAAACCACCCCTGTGTTTCCTCCCAAAACTGGCTCTTATTTTGTCTGAACAATTTGTCTGTGTACCTCTGAATCTGCTTCAATTATGGCCCCCCAATTTGCTGGTGCTTATACTCCTTCTTGCTTGATTTCTAGTTCAGAGCAATAACTGGTAAACCTACAGATTAAGCATCATTTCATTTTCAAAGAATGTTATTACCCTTGTTCTTGTTTGCCTAGCGCTGGCTATTATTCTGGACATGTCTTAGTTTCATGGGGATAAATTGTACTGTAATAGGCCCTCTTGTCCATAACAATCAGTTATATTATTATTATTATTATCATTATTATTATTATTATTGTCCTAAATCTTAGTGCATATTGTCAACCTGCCAGTGTATTAAAAGGTTCAGTCAGACTTGTTACTGGTGGTGATCTCTAGTTGACTTTATGCATTTGGTATTTTGCAAAGCACTTCCTTTGAGAAATTCTTTATTTGGGTTTGTTGTAGCTACTGATTCAGTAAAGCTTTGGATCTGCTGACCACGGAGAAATTGTATTATTAATAGCAAAAAGTGAAATATAATTGTAAGCTTTGACGAAAACAAAGTGCTAGGGGTATGCATGTTTGGTCCATCATACTGTATAAGCTTGCGCTTCATGTATGGAAAATAGGATTTTGGCAGGTACATAGTTGCCATGAACATATAGGCTTGTCTATTGGTTTAGACGCTTTGTGTTATGCACTCTTAACTAAAGCCTGATGTGCCTAGTATAGGCTATATGAAGTCAATGACACTGACAGCTGGAAGACAACATCATTCATCATATGATGACTAAAAATATTGTTGACTAGAAGTACTTTGCAAGATAATAAAAGTTAGGTGTTTAGAAGAAGGGTTTGTGTCAACAAGAAAGTTATTTGTCCCTAGGCAATCGATAACAAGTACCGGTAATCATTCTTGTAATTCTATATGAGGGAGAGGCATAAGCTAACATACTTTCTCTACTTGGATCATATGCACTTATGATTGGACCCCTAGCAAGCATCCGCAACTACTAAAGATCATTAAGGTCGTGAAACCCAACCATAGCATTAAGTATCAATTCCTCTTTACTCCCATACGTCATACCCCACTTACTCGGGTTTAAGCTTCTGTCACTCTCGCAACCCACCATAAGCGAACCATGAACATATTGTAACACCCTACAACGGGGGCTCCTCACGTTTGCGCGAGAACGGAGGGCACCGTAGGATAGCACCATAAATAAAATATACAATCATACCAACCAAGATCACGATTAACCCACAGCACAAAACGGATCTGCTCAAACATCATAGGATAACCATAGATCATTGGAAAATAATATATGGAGTTGAGCACCATGTTTAAGTAGGGATTACAACAAGGAGAAGAGGTGTTACACTGCTGCATAGAGGGGGAGAGAGTTGGTGTTAACGGTAGCAAGATTGTTGATGTAGATCGTCGTCCCGATAGTTGCCCCGGCGGCACTCCGGCGCCACCGGAAGCGAGGGGGAGAGAGCCCCCCTCCTTCTTATTCTTCCTTGGCATCCCCCCTAGATGGGAGGAGAGTTTCCCCTCTGGTCCTTGGTCTCCATGGCGGCGGAGGGGCAGGAGCCCCTTCGAGATTGGATCTCCCTCCCTGTTCTCTTCTATTTCACGTTCCCCTGATCTGGTGGAAAACCGTTTCTTATATTCTGGGAGATCCGTAACTCCGATTGCGCTGAGATTTTACATGATTTTTTTTCCGGATATCCCATGGTGTATGCTCTTTGCGGATGATGTGGTGCTAGTTGACGATAGTCGGTCGGGGGTAAATAGGAAGTTAGAGTTATGGAGACAACCCTTGGAATCAAAAGGGTTTAGGCTTAGTAGAACTAAAACCGAGTACATGATGTGCGGTTTCAGTACTACTAGGTGTGAGGAGGAGGAGGTTAGCCTTGATGGCCAGGTGGTACCTCAGAGGGACACCTTTCGGTATTTGGGGTCAATGCTCCAGGAGGATGGGGGTATTGATGAAGATGTGAACCATTGAATCAAAGCCGGATGGATGAAGTGGCGCCAAGCTTCTGGCATTCTTTGTGACAAGAGAGTGCCACAAAAGCTAAAAGGCAAGTTCTACAAGACAGCGGTTCGACCCGCAATGGTGTATGGCATTGAGTATTGGCCGACCAAAAGGCGACATGTTCAACAGTTAGGTGTGGCGGAGATGCATATGTTGAGATGGATGTGTGGCCACACGAGGAAGGATCGAGTCCGGAATGATGATATACGAGATAGAGTTGGGGTAGCACCAATTAAAGAGAAGCTTGTCCAACATCGTCTGAGATGGTTTGGGCATATTCAGCGCAGGCCTCTAGAAGCTCCAGTGCATAGCGGATGGCTAAAGCATGCGGAGAATGTCAAGAGAGGGCAGGGTAGACCGAATTTGACATGGGAGGAGTCCGCTAACACTACAAAAAATACACTTCCGTGATGATACGTGTTTGTCACAGTAGGTCGCATTTTGTATCATGCATGTACATCCATGATGATTTTATGACAGAATCAAGATAGTCATACCTGTGCTGTCATAGAAGTGTTCCATGACATTACCAAAATTATCATCACGGAAGTGTCCACTTCCATGACGATAAATCGCGCATCACAAAAGTGCTTTCGTCAAGGGTGACCAACACGTGGCATCCACCGTAACGGAACGTCGTTAAGCTATCGGGTCAGATTTTGGATCCGATAACCCGTTAACAGCCCTGATCAATGGGAAATTTCCACGTGTAAAATTCTGATTGGCCGAAGGAAACACGTGTTGCCTCACCGTTGGGACAGATGTCATCCACTCATTGGACAGGAGGCGCCTATGATAGGTCAACACGTGGCACGGCCCAACAGTGGCCCATTCCGGTGAAAAAGGCCGGCCCAGTAAAAATTAGCAGGCTGGCCCATATAAGGTCTACTTGTGTCACGTCTATTTAAGCCCACGGCCCTTACAAGATGTGCTAATTCGGCCCGTCAACGGCCCGTTAAAGATTTGACACCATTGCAACCCATCGCCAGTTCGAGCCCGTTAACAGCCGCTATATATTTGGGCTCAATATCGGCCTGATGAGATTTCGGCCTGTTAACGGCCCATTTAATGGATGGACCAATTTTCAGGATGTACATCTTTCGGCCTTTTAGCGACCCATTTAAATGTTGGGCTAATTTCCGGCCCGGTGTGTCTTTTAGCCTGTTGACGGCCCATAAATCTGATGGGCCATTTGTAGTCGGACCTGAGTTTCGGCCTTTTAGCGGCCCATTTAAGTGTTGGGCCAATTTCTGGCCCGGTGTCACTTTCAGCCTGTTGATGGCCCATAAATCAGTTGGGCCATTTGTAGTTGGACCTGAGTTTTGGCCTTTTAGTGGCCCATTTAAGTGTTGGGCCAATTCCCGGCCCTGTGTGCCTTTCGGCCTGTTAACATACCATAAATGAGTTGGGCCATTTGTAGTCGGGCCTTAGTTTTGGCCTTTTAACGGCCCATGCCCTTCATGGTCCAATACCAGCCTAGTTTCTCTTTCGGCCTGCTAAAGGCCCACAACACAGTTGGGCCGTTTACAATACGACCTAACTTTCGGCCTCTTAGCGGCCCATGCTCTTCATGGTCCAGTACAAGCCTGATGTCTCTTTCGGCCTGCTAAAGGCCTACAGTATAGTTGGGCCATATGTAGCCCAAACTTAGTAACGGCCTATTAACGGCCTGTGAAATAAATTGGGGCCACCTATTGCCCGCTTCAATATCGGCTTGTTAACGACTGGGAGGTAAGAGGGCCGACCATTAACTTCCAGACTAGTAACGGGACATTAACTTAATGGCCCCACTAAAGTTCGTTCATGTCTTTAGGCCAAATTAGATAATTTGAGCCCATTACGACGAGCAATTATGCACAGGACCAAAACCGATCAAGCAAAGGTACGACATATAGGGAATAACGTTGCACATCCAGCATATATTACAAGAAATTACATCCACTGGGCAATCAAAGATTGATGCCAGTGCAAATAAATGAGCAGAACCTAACCATCTACAACGTCACAATCTGCAACCTCAGCACAGATGACGCCCATAAGTATGTGGGTAAGTTCTTGCTGCTTTGCTACACTGTCTCTAAAAACATTGATCAGTTGTTGTGTCGCATGACTCTGCACCTCTGATTCATCCACCATTTCCATCATTGCTTTAGCCATTAATTGGTTCACAAACATACATTTATTCCGTTGCATTCGAGACAGAGGATACTAAACAGATTCAGATGGAGATTTTGGCAGGCTTGTATTATTGATAGTGGAGAGTGTCTCGACCACTGCATCATAACATAAATTAGGACGGGAACCAAATAGATTAATCATGAGTTATTGACATATTACCTGGCCTAGATTTACTGGAAAGAAACAATGGGGTTGCCTTGCTGTTTTCAGAGTTTGTCTTCTTATCTTCAGCAGCCTGCACAAAATTAACACACTAGCATTGCTATCATTGGCCAAGTAAGATAATAGGAAAGCAACATTAACACAACAAACGTTTGGGCAACTAGCCTACACCAAATTAACACAATATGGCATAGCTATCATCAGCCAGATAAGGTAATACGAAAGAAACATTGACACAATGAATGAATGGGCAACCAGAGAAGCACTACAATTCAGTAATGTGCGTGATACGAGATAGTACATTCATGCAGCTCAGTATGCAAAACTACCAGGCAGTTTTCCTTATAAAAAATCAACATTGGCGCCTTTAACATTTTGCTACAACTAATTTTAGATCAGATAAAGGTTAGATTCACGCCGATTAACAAAATACATGCTGATGTAAAAATATAGTGATATACAATAGGTACTGACATCAACATTGGAGCACAGAGAATTCCCGTAAGATATTTTCCTCGAATACGATCCCAATGGAGGAAGTCTTGTATCATTTAACCTTATTTTCTAAAAGAGAGATGGGTAAGAAACATGTAGAAAATATGATCAGAATGCTATAAAATTTCATGATGCGAGGATACGCACACGCTTCTTAGAATGGAGTTGACATTCTTTTGCTGGACTGGAGCGGACTAGTTCTTTGGTCACTGGAATCTGCTTATTATCAGTGGCCAATCCACAAAGACTCCCCGTCATCCAGATCTGGCGGCGGCAGTACCTTCAACCCATGCAACTCTAAAAGATAGCCATCTAAGCGCTGCTTCTGCGGCTAACTTGCGGCCCCCCACCCTTACGTTAGACACCAGCCAACCGGCAGCCTAGGAGCTCTGCCGCCTCGAGGGGTGCTGCTTCCCATTGGGAATCGATTGGCCCAGAATAAAAATTCAGACAACTGACGCCTAAATAAAGTGATTTGAGATGAGGGTGCAACCTATCTGGCGGCATGGTGAAGTAGGCAGGTCCAGCTGTCGAGTCGGTGAGGCCGGCGCGGTTGCGGTGGCGACCGGCGGCAGGGAAAGAGCGATGTCGCGACGGTCGATGGCTACGCGGAAGCAGCGCCAGGACTCTGGATGGATCCGAAGTTGGAGCCACTCCAGCGCCGTGAACAATGGCGGGGGTGAATCGGCTCTGGTACGGTTCACGCGGCCGTCGTCGAGGCAGCACCAGCAGCACGGAGTAAGAGGCACACGGCCCAGTGCACGACGGCAAATGGACAGTGTCTCCGGCATTAGGGAGGAGGGCGGCTGTGAAATTGGTGCGGTGAGGGGCGCCATGGAGGTGGGGCTGAGGTTTCGCGGCTCGGGAGAAGGGAGCTTCCCAGGGAGAAGGTGATTTGGCGCCCACGAGGTATGAATGGGGGGGAATTGGGAGGGGAGTGGAACCATGTCTTACGGACGCATTTGTCTGAAATGTGAGGGGGGTTACAGTTCTACCCTTGCCTATAGGCTTCTCGGCTTGGGTCTGTGTACTGAGGGTCGGGGATAGTAGAGTAACTTTGCTTCTCCACAAATAGTGGGCGCGAGCGATTTCGGGCGAGGAGGGCGTGTTTTGAACTATAGTGGGCGCGAGCGATTTCGGGCGAGGAGAGTGTGTTTTGAAATAGTGGGCACGAGCTATTTCGGGCGAGGAGAGCGTGTTTTCCGACCATGGTTTATGAATTATTCGGCACATGTCATTTTGGCCGAGGAGAAGGCGCGCTTGGATGAAGTTACAAACCTACCCTCGATGTACAACGGGCCAATTGATGTGTGTCCCACATAGGATGGTAATTTCGCGTCTCCCATTTATTTGCTCAGGCGAATTCCATCGAGCAGAGAGGATGTTTAACGGTTCGTTCAAATTTTGGGAGAACGAGCATCCACGTCTACCTTACCAAGTCGATTCAGATCAAATTTTGAAATATTAACTTGCCACTTCTTTTTTTGATGGAGAGATGATGCTCGGGAGTAATGTGTTTTTACATGCTTGTTGCTAGCGATTTACTATATGACAAATAGTTGACCCACTCAAAAACACGAATCAAACCCAAAAGGAAATATCTCGATTCAATGAAATAGCTTGTTCAGTAGGTCAAAATAGTGAACTAAATCCAAAATTGAACACCTCAATCGAGTAGCATGTTGTACAGTATTATAGTACTCCATGAACATGTTGAAAGTCAAATTAATGAACTTGTTTGATATACGCATATATCCGTTCATGTGTGGATTGCAGACAACATGTTCTCCAATTTAAATATTTGAATGCAAGTTTATATCGAAACGTGGTTTATATCAGTCTTTGATGCATAAAACGCGACCTCCCCCTCTCCCGGACTCCTATTCTCTCTCTCTCTCTCCAACAATCTTCAATTCTATCGCACGCATCTGACACAAAAACCTTGTTGGTCCCTCTCCCTTTCTCTCCATCTCTCTCTCTTTGTGTGTGTGTGGGGGGGGTCTTTCTAGTTCGCATGCATATATACACCATCTATAGGTCTCTCTCGCACACTATGTATGATACTCTAGCTAGTACAAGCTAGATATCTTGGGTGCACTCATCGTACGCACACAAATTCCTTGGCTCTTTGCCCGTAACTCTCTCATGCACCACTATGTCGTCTCAGAGCTCTTCCCCCCTCTCTCAAACTCTCCATCCACCTGGGTCACACATACACATGCATATCTCACTCGCACTCGATAGGCCCATCTAAAACTCTATCTCGCCCCCTCATTCTCTCTCCATCTCACACGCGCACACACACAATCTCATTCCCAGCTAGCCAAGTATGATGGTCTCTCACTCAATTGTAGGCACACGCAGCCCCCCCTATATGTATATGACTAGCTAATCTTAGTCTCCATCACAAACATGTGCATGGTCTATCTCGATTTCTCTCGGGTCAACTTTCTTTTGCGCACGCACTCCCTCGATCTCCCACCCATATAGTCCCCTCACGATCTCGATGGGGTCTCTCTATCACAAACACACCCTCTCTCCCTCCCCATGCGTCCATGCCATCCATGTGTCCCTCTCGACCTTTGTTCCTTGTTGGCCAGACCTCTATTGGACATGTGCTATAGGGGTGTCTCTCTCCGTTGCAAACAATCACACACTAGCTATCTTCGTGTATCTCCTCGCCTCGCTTTTCCATCTCGGAGATGCATGCGTGATATGTTCGCATAAGAAACGAAAAAACACACACTCTCTCTAATTTATCGTTTGTTGTCACTTTCTCTTTCACACACATACTCTTTTTGCACACTTACTCATTCTCCTTCACACGCACTTGATCTGTCTCGGCTGAGGCACTCTCCTCGGTCCATAGCATATAGATTTATTGAAAAGTCAAACATCACAAAGTTTGACCATGTACGTGGAGAAAAAGAATTACATCTAGTACGGCAAACATATACCATTAGATTCACCATGAGATGTAGTTTTGTATGATGTATCTTTGGTATTGTAGATATAAATAACATTTGCATAAACCTGATCAAAGTTTCTAAAGTTTGACTTCTAAAAAATTTACATGCACTGCATTATCGAGCGGATGGAATATCTCTTTCCCCCTCTCAGCTATCTGACGCACCACTCAGCCTTATCGGGGCTCCTCAATCTCTCTCAAACTTTATTGGTCAGTTTGGTTTGTGACCTGACCCTCATGCCTTGATGGCCGGTACTGCCTGGTGTGGACGTGAGATGTAAAATATTTCTGCTTGGCCAGGCTTGTGTGGTGCTGAAGCGTTTGGTTCATGCCTGGGCCAGGCAAAGCATCAATGTCCCATCAATCAATCCATGCATCAATTATTTAATGCTAATATCCATCCATGTTGCTGTTAGCCTCGTGGCCACACGACCAGGCACGGCCAGGCGTTCGAAATCGGTCACCTGGGCCAGGCTACTTGCAGTGTCTGGAGTTCAGCCAGGCTAATTAAAGTGCAAGGGAACCCGGGCCAGGCGGGCTTTCTTTTTCATAGGGTAGCAACCAAACAAGCATGCATGAAATCCAGCCACAACCCCAGGCCAGGCAAAAGATGCTCAGGACGCAAGCCAAACTAGCCTTATATCTCCCTGGTTCACACATACACATGTCTCGCTCGCGGTATACATATAGACCCATCCAACACTCTCCGCCCTTGTTCTCTCTCCATGTGACACGCACCCCCCTAAGTTCCATAATACCTCACTCCATCATAGGCGCAAGCACTCCCCCCCTCCTAAGTATGATTATCTCTTACTAGCCATAAGGAACACACGTATTGTCTCCTTCCATCCATACGTCTATCTTGATATCTCTCGGGGCATCTTCTATCGCGCACACACCTTGTCACTCGATCTCCCACCCATGTGGTCCCATCACAATCTCCAGGGGATCTCTCTATTACAAACATACACTCCCTCCTCCCCATGTCTGCATTTTCTCTGTACGTCTCTCTCGACCTCTCTCCCTTGTTTGTCAGACCCCTCTTGGCCACTTGCTAGGGGTCTTGCTCTCTCGGTTCCAAACAACCACACAATACCTCCTCACCTTGCCTCCGTTGTCGAAGATGCGTGTGTGATATGTTTGCATAAGACACGCATGCTTTTTCTCTACTTTTATTGTGTGTTGTCCATGTCTCTTTCACACACGCACACACACTTTTTTCACTCTCTCTCTCTCTCTAGTTAGGGACTCTGTCACGTCCATAAGCATATGGATGTTTTGAAAAGTCAAACCTCAGAAAAGTTTGACCAGGTATATGTGGAGAAAAACATTTACATCTGGAACGATCATTAGATTCATCACAACATGTTCTTACTTCATACTATCATTTATCTTTGGTATTGTAGATATAAGTAATTTCTTTATAAACTTGGTCAAAGTTTAAAAAGTTTGACTTAAAAAAAATGTTGGAACTACATTATCGAATGGAGGGAGTAGCTCTTTCTCTCTCTCTGCTATCTCTCACGGGCCTCCCCTCTCACTCGAACTCTCTATACCGACGGATTATACGCTCACTGTGTCAGCGTATAGCTCCGTATATTGTTTAGTTGACCGGTCAACCAATCCACATGCTGCCTTGTCAGCTCGTGTTCTGTATCTTCGTGTGCTGGCCCATGTGGCAGTGGGTGAAAATAAGTAAACTAGAGGCCCATCTGACACGCGGTGAAGTAAACAAAGTTGAAACCACTCGGGGTAGCACCCCGCACGCTAGTAAATTGAGGGCACATTGAGGACAAACTTCTTGCACACGAAGGACGCACTCGCGCACAATTCACCACTGCGCGGCGACATGCACAGAAGGACGCACTCGCGTACACCCAGCACACAACACACACCAGCACACGTGTACACCGGCGTCGCCGCCGGTTGAGATGGACGGCGAAGCAGCCAACAAGCTGAGGCGGCTCGAGCCAAAACCGCATCCGGCGAGCCTCGACTTCATCAGCAGCCTCCCCGACGACATGCTGCTCGTCATCATCGGCCTCCTCCCCACAAAATCTGTCGTGCGGACCGCCCTGCTCTCCCGGTGGTGGCGCCCCCTCTGGCGCTGCGTCCCCCTCAACCTCGTCGTCGACAGCTGCCTCTGCGACGGGGATTGCAAACGCATGGCCGCAGTCTCCAAGATCCTTTCATCGCACCCTGGGCCAGCCAAACGCCTTGACATCCGCATGTTCAGTACCAACTGCAAGGTCCAACCCAAGTTCAACGAGTGGTTCTTATCCCCCGCCCTAGATCAGCTCGAGGAGCTCAGCTTTGAAGCTGGACGATGTCGCTCTCTGCCGTCGTCCGCGCTCTGCCTCACGCCAATGTTGCGCCGCGCCAGCTTCAGCTCCTGCTATCTTCCCCAGATTAATGCCGCGCCCGCCCTTCTTCTCCCTCAACTCAAGCAGCTCGACCTCTTCGACGTTTTCATCTCGAAGAAGGCTATGGAGCACCTGCTCCGCAGCTGTACTGTGCTCGAGTACCTTCGTCTTGAGCAGATCCACGGGTTCATTAGCCTCCACATCGCCTCGACGAATCTCCGATGGATTTATGTGTCTTGCTGGCCCCGCAACAAGACATCAATTGGGAAGAGATCACTCCAGCTGTTCCACGTTATGGTCATTGAGAATGCGCCTTTCCTTGAGAGATTGCTTGTATCGGATCTAGAAGGTCCAACAAAAATCAGGGTCATTAACACGCCGAAATTAACAGCGTTGGTGTACTCGTCTGCCAAATTCTCCGAACTCTTTATTGGATCCGTAATCGTTCAGGTACAACACTCATCTTCTTCTCCGTCTTCTTGAAATTCACATTTTTTAATTTCTTCTTGATGTATTTACGACCGTCTTCCAGAAAATGATTCCCACAAGCTTGACCCAGTCCATGCGCACAGTGAAGATCTTAGCACTAAAATATATCGGCCCCAATCTAGATCAAGTTGTTGGATTCCTTACATGCTTTCCGTGCACCGAGAAACTACTCATCGAGGTGAAACTTCTTTCCTATAAGTAAACGGTAATCACAACGTAGCTCAATTTTTTTCGTAATTTTCCCAAATTACGATGACAAGTGTAGTGTTCAAAACTGCATCTACGCACTGCACTGAAAGAAATGTTTTTAGTATTTTTTCTCACGTGATCACCTGCATCATTTTTATGCTGTACTACTATAGTAGCCTAGGCTAGTCATAGTGGAAAGTAACTTAGACTACTCCAGTAACTCTATGGTTACCCTAAGAGCAAGTACTACCTTCGTCCTGGTTTACTCTTCCAATTTTGTAGTATCAAAATTTGACCATAGATTTAACTGACAAAATGTTAATGCATGTCACTAAGAACTATATCGTTGGATTCGTATTTGAACATAATTTCAAATGGTGTAATTTTTAGTGACATGCATTGGCATTTTCTTAGGTAAATCTATGGTCAAAATTTTATACTAAATACAAGGTAGTATTCCCTCCGTCCCAAAATTCTTGTCTTACATTTGTTTAGATACGGATGTATCTAACACTAAAATGTAACTAGATACATCCGTATTTAGACAAATTTAAGACAAGAATTTTGGGACGGAGGGAGTACAAAAGTGGGCTATGTAGGCCAAAACATGTGCCAAATTCACTTGTGATGCATTTGGCATCGATGCCCCTCCATTGCTCACCTGGTGCCCCAATCTGGATCACCTACTTTGCTCTGGTGCCAAATTAACTCACGCAATGAAAAAACACTGCGTGGGAGAGAGAGAGGATTGAGGCAATAAAAAACACTTGTTTGGGAGAGTGAGAGGCTGGTGTAGTTGGTTTGATTGATTTGTTTATACATGTGGGTCTGTGTGCACAGCGGTGCCAACTCTCTCACATCGCGAGAGCGGTGCCAAAATCTTTTGATTTGACATCGATGCGTATTATGTGGCATACTTTTGCGAAATATGGCATCAGCCACATAGTGGAAGGCAACAAATGCCCAAGCTCTTCACGTGCTCCTAGTTAAATGAGATGAAACAGAAAGAGAGAGAGAGAGAGAGAGAGAGAGAGAGAGTATCACTAGCCAGCCAACCCTATCGTATGAGCGAATGATATTGGTACCTCTTGATGACATGTCAATCTTATGCAGCCAACTGCTCTAATATGTTCTCTTCTTTTGCAGATAAAAAAAGACCCGAAAGTGAAAAATGTGCTGCACTATAACAATCTCATCGAATGCCTTGATCTCCATCTTACAAAAATTGATTTGATCGACTGCCGAGGCAGCACATCTGAGATTAAATTGGCCAGGTTCTTTGTTCTGGAGGCAAGTGTGCTCAAGGTAATGAGGTTTGGTGTTCTCTGGCACAACAATGAATGGCGTGCTGATCACCACAAGCGTCTAAGCCTAAATGACAAAGTCTCCGCAGAAGCTGAATTTGTTTTTGAAACATCAAGTGGCCAGAGACTCGAAAACTTATTTTCCCATTAGTGACTTGTCAGGGCGGTGGATTTTAGTTTGTACGATAATGCTGCATCCACCTAAAGTAACGAAAGTTCTTGCGTAAACTTCCTAGTAATTCCCTCTTCGTAGGTGCAGCATTACTCCTAACATTTGTAATATCAGTTTGAAACTTGTAATATTGCCGTGTCCTATTCCTGCGTTTTCAAAATCCCGTGAATCAAACAGGTCCTGAGTTGCTGATGATGTTGTGCCTCCCATCTTTCACCAATAGCCCTCGGATCTAGATCTGACGCATACAAACCAAGCTTCTCCATTTTTGCAAAAAGATGCCCGCACTTGTTCCCTATTTACAAACAACTCCTTGTCTCTCACAATTAGCCTTATCTCCTCCCCACCACATCTAGAAGGCCATGGAAAAATCTGGTGCGATGGCCGCTGCCGGAGCCGTCCACCCGCAATCTTGGTGTTCCGTGCAATGCACGGGCATCTACGCACGAGAAATTATGTCGAACAGGGCTAGTTGTAAGCAGGCTAGCTCTACAGCCATGATGATAGTGACTGCAGACGGTGAGGCTGACTATGGTATGCCGAACACGGCGCCTATACTCAGGTGTCATCTCCAGCGCAGGGTCTTGTCACTTCACTGTGAGGAGCAGCACGTAATAATTTGACCAACGGGTAGTACAGTGCTAGTACTCCTACTACTACATTGGTAGTACTACTACTAGTACTAGTAGCACCACCGTCTGGATTTAGGAGTACTACCACGTCCATCTGGATTTTAGTATTTGACTAGCAATATCTAGTAATGCATGTCACAAAAAATGTACTACTCCCTCTGTAAATAAATACATGGTGTTTTATTCCTATCGGTGAGAGAACTTAATGTTTTTTTGCTAACTAGAGTACTAATAGGATTACATGCAATGAGCTAAACACTGCATGTCATGTTTGGTAGTCTCAAGTCATTGAAAGCATGCACGGCCCACATCTCTCATTGGTTGATATGTCATGAAATAAGAAACAAGGAGGGAGTTAATGCACCGTGCCTAAGTATTTTGGGATTATTTGGTTTTCGTAAGGTGACTTACACAACATTTTTGTTTACATGCATTAACATTTTATTAGTTAAATCAAAGGTCAAAACTTGGCACAAAATGCAAAGGGGACCAATAAACCAGTAAACATCAAACTTCTCTCGTTTGGCCCCAACTAGAGGTCCGGTGAGATGACTATACTGCACCGGCACGGAGGGGGACGCGGCTTCATTGACTTACGGCAACTGCCTTTGGGTGAATGACGCGTGGGCCCAGGGGGTGGCTGGCCCACCTATCATACTGCCAAAGGCAGGTGCAGTAGAGGGCCGAGGAGTAGTACGAAATCCTACGCACCTACGCACGCTAACCAAGGGCAAGAGTGATCACTCGAATCGCAAGATCAGTTGACTAGAAGCTAAGCTAGACCCATGGAGGCGATGAGCACGAGCATCAGCCGGCTGTGCCAGATGGTCCATGACACCGGCCTGCGGCCCGGCACCGTGGAACGTCTCCAGGTAGTATTGCTTGAGGCCGCCAGGGCGAGGGGCCGCTTGGACGACAGCTTCGTCTCCTTGTTCGACGAGGTCCTCGTCGGTTTCCTAGACAAGTTCACTGTCGTCAAGAAGCTTGCGGACGACTTTGACGTAAGCCTCCAGCCGACGCGCCTAGGCTCTGCGATGCCCGCCACCCTCAACGGCCACTATGGTGACAACCTCTTTGACGCACTGGTGGCCCTGCGACTACCCACCGTCGTGCCGGAGAATGTCCACCTCGAGGTCGCGCTCGCCGCGCAGCGCCTGGTGCAGCAAGACACCATCGACATAATCACCCACGTCTACGCGCAAATCGTCCACAAGGACTACTACATGCAAGAGGAGGACGATAGGACGCTGGCCTTCTTGGACCGCAAGGCAACCTTGGACGACACTGTTCAGAAGCACGTTGAGCTCGCCGCCAACGCCGCTGCTCCTCACACGTCGGTTGGTGACCTGGCGCACTAGGGCATGAGGATGTCGTTGATGGATCCGTATGTATTTTTATCTTTCTGTCAAATCCATGTAGTAGTATATGATACTACAGTAATTATCTTACCTTTCGCATCAACTTCATAATTTTCGTGCGTACTCCACGCATGAACGGCGCCAGAACCAAACTTCTCGTTACTCTAGGCAAAATCGTTATTTTCTATCTATCGGTCGTGCCATGGAGCAGAACCAAATTTTACAAGTTACAAGTTCAAAAGGAAAAGCATGTCGTGTTCGCATCGCACCCCACACGGTTGGTCCGGCATGCCGCTCAAGCGGGAATGCGTGCGGTGTTGCATTTTCACTTACAAGTGGGACCGCAGTTGAGCAAACCGACTATCGGCAAACCCCCACACCGCCCACCATGCGATGGCTGAGAAAACAGGAGGGAGAAGAGATGGTTGTAGCACGGACTCCAAGAAAATTGGTGTCGAATGGGACTCGTGTGGGTGGCGTGTGCCATACTTCTAGACGTGAATGCTAGTTATGGCCCATGCCACCCCACTATATCGAGCCTATATCGAGGTACGTAGAACAAATTTCCTGCAGTCCGTGCTCAGCCCTCCTCTATCTCTCTTCTCAGCTAGCCAGCGGACGCACGGAGCCCATCGTCTGCTTGCTCACATGCGGCCCCACATGTAAGTGAAAACGCAAGAGGACCCACTGAACCTGCACATCTTTCACCTCGATGTGCTGGTGATGAAAAACAAATCCAATAAAGATCTTCGGTGGCCGCTTTTGGAGTTACTCAAGAGTAGTAAGATTCTATTTATAGTTTAACCCAAGATGCACATCCCGTGGCTTCAACTACCACTCTATTTTCTTTCATGACACGACCTGGATGCTGGATGTCCCACGTGTCGGCAAAAGGAGGAAGAACCCGACCAAATCTTCGGTTGTGCTCTCGGATTAGACTAGTTGTGCTAACTTAAAAAATTTATTGTGTACTCCCCCCGTTCCAAAATACTTGACTTTGATTTATCCAAAAATTGATGTACCTATATACTAAAACATGTCTAGATACATATATATTTTGACAAATAGAAGGCATGTATTGTGCAATGGAGGGAGTAGAATGGATGCAAGTTTTTGTATTGGGAAGAAGAGTACATCCATATATTGATAGAGTGCAATTTAGTAGATGTTCTATCACTTTCAGCTAGCACAGAGGCTAGAGATGAGATTAGTGCACTTGTTGATACTCCTACTAGAATAGAGGCTAGACATGAGACTAGATGCGAGGAAGCAACGTCTACTTCTTTACACTCGAAGAAGAAAGAAGCACGCAAGATCGAGCCTCTGCAGGTCAACAATGAATGCATCGAGAAGGCACTAATCCAACTTACAGGAGTAGTAAAATGTATTCTTGTGGTTCTTGTTTTTTTGGTCTTGCTTTTCTAGTCAAAATTATTGTTGGAGTTCGTGCAAAACGGAGGTCCGTTTGGGGTCGTGCGTTGGAGTTGGCCTTACAAGTGGGACCGCAGTTAAGGAAACTGACTATCGGCAAACCCCCACCTCGCCCGACGCGCGATGGCTGAAGTTAGAGAAACGACGAGGTTGAAGAGATTGCTCTAGCACGGACTCCAAGAAATAATATGGTGTCAGATGGATGTCGTGGTGGTGGCGTGTGCCATACTCCTGGACGTGAATGCTTGTTCTGGCCCATGCCACCCTACTACTCCTACTACTTACTCCTACTATATAGTACTAGTATCGAGGATTCGAGGTGCTGATTACGTACAGCGAACACATTAACATATGGCTACAGGAAAAATACCCGCCCGACGCGCGAAGCATGTGAAGCTAGTACAAATATTGTACTACTATTGTTGATTGGCCTCATCCGATAACCTGTTGCAATGCACATACAATTATGTATTCAGAAAATATTTTTTTGCCTCGTCGCACCACTCACTCAGAGAAGCGACTCAAAAGCCATTCATAAATTTAGTAAGTTTACCACAGGCATATCATTTTATTACATACAACAGGTCATCAACCCACATCGACAATGAGGATACATTATAAATACTAAAGTTTTCACTGCACAACAAATAACAAGCAATGAAATGAACTTCAACTCAACCATTCCTCGGCGTTGGAAATGCTTGCTTTGAACCACAAGTGATTCTCTGGGACGGGCCATCGATTGTCGATCTGGAAACCAACGCAGGACTGATCATCCGGGCTGAAGCGGCCTACTATATCAGTACCAGGGTAGGGAACCACCCAAATGTCCGAGGTATAGACACAGTTGCTTCTCATAAATGGTACTAGTAACGTTGTGTCAACAGCAGCTGGATTGCCTTTCACCATCATCGGATAGTTTTGTCCAAGGAAGAGCAAGTTTTCTCCAAGACTATCAATTATGTACTAGGGAGAAGGAGTTGGCGCTAGCACACTAGTATCCATCGTGAATACCATGCAACGGGTGTTGGAATAGGTCCAGAGAGTGCGACCATGGGAGACTACACCTGCTTCCTTAGCAGTAACATCATCAGTGGGTTGTATACGCACAAGAAGAGGTGATCCATCGGAATTAGTTGCCAGGCACCACAGAGTATATGGGCGCTGCTCGTCCTCATGCTCGTGATCATCACCATCGTCATCTCCCCCTTGGTTATAAATTTTTTCAAGTATAGGTGGTGGGATGTTCACAGGACCTTGGAAACACAAAAGGAAGGTTAATTAGTAAAGGGAAACTTGCTAACCCGCATGCATGTGGATGAAACAATTATAATTACAGTGGAAGACAAATGTACTGAAACTACGAGGATCCCATGCAAAAATAGTGCCACGAGTGGTGGCAGCAAACACAAGGCCCTCGTATTGAATTGCATCACAGTACTCATCCGTGTACAGAAACTGATTTTTGAGCAATATCCATCGAGTCAAACCACCAAGGACGGCAACAAGCTTGTTGAAGATAGCAACAACTTGATAGTTGTTGTAATTCCAAGAGCAGTTGGGAACTCGACAAATTGCTATCTTCCGTGGAAGACAGTCACCATGATCGTATTTGAACGTGCGTACAATACCGGTGTGCTCAACCTCTGAGCAGTCTGCTGAGATTTTTGGAAGTCGAACCCGGTCACGAGTGCACACATTCACAAGTTCCCACTCGCAGTTGGACCCAATGTAAACAACCCAATCTCCATTTGCGCCCGCCCAAGCCTTGCCCTCAAGCGATGGCATCTTAACATCATATGTATCATTATCAAGTGGCATCAACTTGCACAGAGCGAGGCCTCTATCATGCCGGCGCCAGTCATCAGGGTCACGGCGAAGAAGATAGGGGAGATCAAACCGCTCATTGACTCTTGGGTTCCTTGTAATGATGTTATTGGTTGAGTTGAGAATGGGCTTGAACGAACCTGCCATGCTAGCCAAGGTGATGACGTCGCACCGATCAATGAGTTCCTCCACCACGTCATCTTTTAGATCGGGGCAAGAATAACGGGGTCGTTTCCGGCCTCTTCCCTCCATGGAGAAGACGATCGAACAACGGCAGAAGAAAGGGTGAAGGGCTGAAGGAAAATGGAGGAGGGAGAGGAAGAGTGTGCGACAACAGTTCCAAATCGAGAGGGAAAGGCGAAGAGTCGGTGGACGGTTGCGAGTTTGCCACGATTCACGAAGAGGCGCCCCAGCCTACACGTCCGTTCGGAAATACTCCTACTACTCGCCGTCGTCTCACTGATATGTTGGAACGGGACCACATGTCAATGAAACATGGTGTGTAATTTCTCGTGCAAAATGCGATCTGGCCGCGTTGGCCCAAGGTGCCGCATTAGTTATCGACCTTTATTTTTTTAATGGCGTGCCGATCAGTTTTGAAGCACAACTAACTGGTACTGTACGTAGAGAAAATATAAACTACTCTACCACTACTCCACCTCCAGTACTAGTAGTATAAAAAAGATATATAGGCTGGAGCTTGAGCGCTTTCTTGCTAAGGGCTGCCCACTTGCTTCTCACACTACCACCCTCTCTCCAGATCTAAAAAAGACGACCCCTCTCTCCCTCCTCACCGGTGGTCACAGATTCGCCGGGGAAGAAAAGGACGTGCAGCATTGATGCACTCGTCATCGGCGAGCGAGGTCACGCACTGACGACAAGGCCATCCTCTCAGACCTAGCGCCCGCGCGGGATGGCCTCCGTCCCCAAGCTCGCTGCCGTAGTGTGTGCGGAGGACGACAACCACGAGCGAAGCCACTTCCCACTGACCCTCAGCTATGCTACCTCTTCTCGAACCATAACCTTGTTCTATTGCCCCATCTGCCACGTCGTTGCATGTGGATCTTTTTCCACTCCACCATCTTCCCAATTTGCTATCCTCTGCTCTGCTGGCCACGCAGACGAAAACCATAATTTGCACTATTAAAGGAAACCCTACTTCATGCAGACTAATCCATGTCTGGGTTGAATAAGGAAAGGAAGGGAAACTATACTGTCCAAGAGAGTAGGCATCGAACCCGCATCTAGGTTGAAAAGGGGAAATCAGTAGCTAAGGAACGAGTCTCGTGTCTCTTGGTTGAAGAAGGCTAGAAAGGCATGACAACGCAATAGATAATGACCAGGTCGATCGGTTTGTTGTCCTCGCATAGGAAAAAGGTGGCTAAAGAGAACAAAAATGGGACATAATCCACATATGTTGCCTGGATATTTGTTGCTCTGGGCAACCATACCTCCCTCACCACTCTGCGTCCGTGGAGGTACATCGTACTGGTGCGCCCACTGTCCGAATGGGTCTCCCATGCTCTTATTGCCACTTTTTTTGCTGTTAGTATAATGCCAGCAGTCAAGTCAACCAATTATACTGCTAAAGTGATGCCACATTTAACTAATGTCGCTCTCAGTCTAATGCCACCGATAAATTTAAGCAATGCCATTTAATGTCACTGGATTATTTCAGGGTTAGCTGTTGATTGTGGATGTATTAAATATTTTTCACCTAAGGCATTCTAATGTTGTTGCACAGCCAGTATACCAACGATGAAACTTGTTACTACCTTCAGATTTTTGCACTGTTAATGCTTATAGATTACATACCTCACTTTCATGAGATAAGTTAATTTTTTTGTACAGTGTCACCAAAATGCCAAGGCGCTGATGTCATTTTATTTTGGTTAAACTGCACAGACAATTATGAAGACAAGAGGAAAGGTCAAGAGTGGGCACCTCCTCCTCCGGCTGTTCTCTTGATTCATTCGATCAAGTTTTTATATTTGATCGATTATCAAGATTGGGATAGCAATTTTTAAGGTCCCCCCGAGTTCAAAATGATATTTACCTTGGAGGTACATGGTTTGCAATTTTTTTATACTGTCATTAGTTAATAATGCTAGTTACCTTCAGACTTTTGTATTTGGTTTAATGCTCATGCACAGCTAGTATACCAATGCTGAAACTTGTTACCTTTACATTTTGTATTGTTAATTCTTATAGAAACCTTCCAGTGCTAGAGTTTATTGAAATCTGTTCAGTAAAACCATTGTATTGTACCTTGTAAACTAACTACTCTACTGTTGCACTAGCCACTGTATTAGTGTATATTTGTAGTATTCGAATGGTGTTGCATTAGCGTATGGACATAAATAAAGTGTGGCAAGCTTTCCCAGATATGTGTTCAAGAAAACTACTACCTGTTTTTCTAAATACTAGACGTTTGGGTACTTTAAATTGAACCGCGAAAACGTCTTATATTAAGGAACAAAGGGTGTATAGTTCACTCAAATTATCCGGTAAAGCTAGTCACACCTTTGTTAAAATTAATGTTCATTATGTTATCGGAGGAGGTCTATATGTTTGTCTCTAATGCCTGTCGACTACATACCTGACATCATGATGTAATGTTAAGTCATTTCCTTTTGTACAGTGTCACTGAATTGTCAAGGCGGTGATGGCGTTTTATTTTAGTAGAACTGCACAAAATTTTCTTAAAATAAGAGGAAAGGTCAGGAATGGCTCAGTTTTTCAGAAAAAACTATGTATGCCTTCCTGACATCAGCCGATGTTGCTTTATTTATTCCTTCAAACAGGTGGTTAGAAACAGTCTTGCTACTTTTTCCCATTAAGAAATTGGAATACTTATATTTGTGAGTATATGCTTCAACTAGTGCCACTTTTAGAGTAATCACACTTTCAATATCTATGCAAACAGGGATGCTCGATTTTAGTGGAACTGCACAAAAAGTCCAACTGGTTCAACATTAGGAGCATGTTTTTTTCCAAACCTTTATATCCAATTGGTGGCACTATGAGCTGTTCATTACGAAGGTACATGGTTTGCTACTCTTTTTGTACTGTCATTAGATAGTAATACTAGTGGTTTGCATGTGAATTTATTGGCAGGGTGGACCTACATTGGAGGTGCAGGACAGGATTCAATGATTGGATGCTCAATTTCGGTTGTATCGATTTCACCTCTTCCATCACTGCGAACATGGATATCCTTGGTCTGATGAAGAATAGGCGGTATATTTCTGCTCTGAACTAGCAAATCAATTCAGTATGAAATTGTCCAGGGCAAAACATAACTGTATCAGATTGTCCAGTGCAGAACATGACAAATGCTAAGCGGAAGAGACATGTTTAAACCGAAAATACAAGGTGTGGTATATGTTTACTAGCTGCTTGATATTTGTGCAGACAGAGATGTCTGCCCGTTGCTATTTGGCAAACAAACAAAGTGTCTGCAGTTTTGGTTGAACTGCACAAGAGAATAATATAGTCACTGCATGCAGTGCCATTTGAAAATAGACACAGAAAGATTGGATAGTCACTTCATGGACTGCAGAAAAGTAGTACTGTACTATTTATTGGCCAACACTAGGTGCTTCATTGCTTTGGTCTGATTATACAATGGGCATCATTTTGCCTAAGTTAAAGTTTGTATTCCGAAAATAGTCTCGTGGTGTGATCGAGAGAAGACCAAATCATATTGCAGCGGATGTTCCTCCATCTCATGTGTGGTTCATTCTCATGGTTCCAGCTATTGGTGAAACCAATTACGTTTGCAAGAGGAATTGTAGACTTCACACACAAATTTGTCTTTCAGTCTGTCTGAATGTTGGCCAAGAGAAGCATCCATGTTAGTAGGAAGAACAGATGTTTTTTCTAGATCTTTGCTTTTGGAGCTACATATTTGTATATGATCTGTGAATCATTGAGATGCATTAACATGTTGATCTTATGTATGGGAATTGTACTAGTTAGTTTTAGTTGCGACGCAAGATCCGAAGTGGATGATCTTTGCTTTTGGAGCTACATATTTGTATATGATCTGTGAATCATTGAGATGCATTAACAGTTACTTATTTCTGTTCGCTCAGTGTTTACAAGTTACTGATCGATCACTAGCTAGCCTACAAATGTGCTCCTAGCAGTTTTATTTGCGACGCAAGATGCAAAGTGGCAGTTTTTGAATAAAAATGCCTACCTCTGAAGAAACTGACAAGCTACACTATCGATCCAACACGGATAAAAATGCCTACCTCTGAAGAAACTGACAAGCTACACTATCGATCCTACACGGATAAATAGCGGATCACACACGTACTACCTCCTTTCCGGTTTGCAGGGCTCAATTCAAGAAATGACCTATGAAAGTGCAACTATCCCGGGTGGTTTTGGTAATTCCTAACAACATATAGCTCATTGAGCTAACATTATTCCAAGATTAATATTTCAGGAAAAGCTCAATGAATGGCATGGCATGGATGAGGAAAGTGGATCCCTCAAAATTCTAAGGACAAAAAGTTTGGCTCAAGCTTCAAGATCAAGACTCTACATTTTATATTTTAGTGATCCAAGATCACATTGAGTCTATAGGAAAAGCCAATACTATCAAGGAGGGATGAGGTGTTGCTTAATGGCTTGCTTGCTCAAAGTGCTTAGTGATATGCTCCAAAACCCTCAACTACTTTCCCACATCCACATATGACCTAAACCAAAAGACAAACTCGGCCCCACCGATTCTATCTATCCGGCGCCACCGAGTTTCAAATGTCATAGCCACTGCCACAAACCCTAGGCAAATCGGTTTCACCGATAGGGATCTTGGTCTCACCAAGATGGGATTGTAATCTCTCTGTTTCCCTTCATAACATTTCGGTCTTACCGAGATGAGGGATCGGTCCCACCAAGATTGCAATGTAAACTCTTTGTTTCCCTTTTGTAACATTTCGGTCTCACCGAGATGAGAAAATCGGTCCCACCGAGTTTACCTGACCAACTCTCTGGTTAGCTTATTACCAAAATCGGTCCCACCGAGTTTGTGTAATCGGTCACACCGAGATTACGTTATGCCCTAACCCTAACCATACCGGTCCTACCGAGTTGCATCTCAGTCCCACCGAAAATCCTAACGGTCACTAGGTTTGCTGAATCGGTCCGACCGAGTTTAACCATTTGGTCCCACCGAGTTTGGCAAATTATGTGTAACGGTTAGATTCTGTGTGGAGGCCATATATACCCCTCCACCCACTCTTCATTCGTGGAGAGAGCCATCAGAACATACCTACACTTCCAATACACATTTTCTGTGAGAGAACCACCTACACTTGTGTTGAGGTCAAGATATTCCATTCCAACCATATGAATCTTGATCTCTAGCCTTCCCCAAGTTGCTTTCCACTCAAATCTTCTTTCCACCAAATCCAAATCCTGTGAGAGAGAATTGAGTGTTGGGGAGACTATCATTTGAAGCACAAGAGCAAGGAGTTCATCATCAACACACAATTTGTAACTTCTTGGAGAGTGGTGTCTCCTAGATTGGCTAGGTGTCACTTGGGAGCCTCCGACAAGATTGTGGAGTTGAACCAAGGAGTTTGTAAGGGCAGGGAGATCGCCTACTTCGTGAAGATCTATCGCTAGTGAGGCAAGTCCTTCGTGGGCGACGGCCATGATGGAATAGACAAGGTTGCTTCTTCGTGGACCCTTCGTGGGTGGAGCCCTCCGTGGACTCGCACAACCGTTACCCTCCGTGGGTTGAAGTCTCCATCAACGTGGATGTACGATAGCACCACCTATCGGAACCACGACAAAAACATTTGTGTCTCCAATTGTGTTTGAATCCTCCAAACCCTTCCCTTTACATTCTTGCAAGTTGCATGCTTTACTTTCCGCTGCTCATATACTCTTTTGCATGCTTGCTTGAATTGTGGGGAGATTGCTTGACTTGTGCTAAGATAGCTAAAATCTGTCAAGAACTAAAATTGGGAAAAGGCTAGATTTTTATTTGGTCAAGTAGTCTAATCACCCCCCCCTCTAGACATACTTTCGATCCTACAAGTGGTATCAGAGCTTTGGTCTCCATTTGCTTTGATTTCCATAGCTTTTGGTGGTCATAGCCTTGGTTTCACAACCTAGGAGAGTATGGCGTCTAGCGAGGGAAATTATCACCATAGAGGTCCTTACTTTGATGGTACTAATTTTGCTAGTTGGAAGCATAAGATGAAAATGCATATTCTTGGACATAACCCCGCCGTTTGGGCTAGTGTGTGTGTTGGCTTGCAAGGTGAATTCTTTGATGGGAAAGAACCAAATCGTGAAGCTACCGCGGATGAGTTGAAGATGCTACAATATGATGCTCAAGCTTGTGATATCATCTTCAACGGATTGTGCCCCGAAGAATTCAACAAAATCAGCCGTCTTGAGAATGCAAAGGAAATTTGGGATACTTTGATTGACATGCATGAAGGTACCGACTTCGTCAAGGAATCCAAGTTGGATGTGCTTCAAAGTCAACTTGACAAGTTCAAAATGAAGGATGGTGAAGGTGTCGCTGAAATGTACTCTAGGCTTGCTCTTATCACAAATGAGATTGCCGGCTTAGGGAGTTAAGAGATGACCGATAGATTCATCATCAAGAAGATCCTAAGAGCCTTGGATGGAAAATATGATACCGTGTGCACATTGATCCAAATGATGCCCAATTACAAAGATCTCAAGCCAACGGAAGTCATCGGAAGAATTGTTGCTCATGAGATGTCACTCAAGGATAAAAAGGAACTTCACAACAAATCAAGTGGTGCTTACAAAGCCTCATGTGAAGTCCCCACATCATAAAGTGAGAGACAAACCTTCAATGAAGAATTGAGCTTAATGGTGAAGAACTTCAACAAGTTCTACAAGAGTAGAAGCAAAGAGAGAAGCTCCAAATCAAGGTCCTACAATGACAAAAGATCTTCTAGTCGAGAGTGAAACTGCTACAGTTGTGGAAGGCCCGGACACTATTCCAATGAGTGTACGCCCCCCTACAAGAGAAGAGAAGATTCTCCCAAGAGAAGAAGTAGAAGAGAAGAATCACCATCTAGAGAAAGAAGGAGTAGAGATGATCGTTATGAACGAAGACCCTCACGGAGAAGCAAGGATTCGGAAAGAAAGGACAAGTCATCAAGGAGCTACACAAAACGAAGACATCAAGCTCATGTTGGTGAATGGGTATCCGGCTCCGACTCCGACAACCACTCCGAGAGAAGCTATCACTCCGACTCCGAATATACTCAAGATGAAGGTGTTGCCGGTCTAGCACTTGTGACAACCAACTCCTACGACATATTTGACTCACCAAATGAAGGAGTTGGAACATGCTTCATGGCTAAAGGCCCAAAGGTATCACACCCCGAGTATGTTAATTTCAATAGTGATGAAGATGACTTGTTAGGTGATGATGATTTACTTGTTGACAACTCTAGTGATGAATACTATGATGAAACGTCAATTAATCATGCTAATCAAGATAAAACGAATGACAATGATAAGGAGAAGATTGAATCTCTAACTAAAGAACTAAACACTCTTAAGTTATCTCATGAAACTATCTTAGGACATCATCGAGAACTTTTAAGGACTCATGAGAAATTGCGCTTTGAAAAGCTCAACCTTGAGCAAGAGCATGAGTTCTTAAAAGCAATCAATGATGATCTTCGCAAGAAAAGTTCTTCTTACATTGCCAAGCATTTACTCTTATCCACTTACATGCCTCAAGTCAAGTCTAGTAACAAGAACAAGAAAGATTCTTCCTCTAGTAGTAACAATAATCATGCTAAATCCAATATTGTTGCTTCTAGTAGTTCTCTTGATTCCACTAATGATTCTCTTAGCCAAGTTACACTTGAGCAAGAAAATAGCTTATTGAAGGTAATTATAGAGAAAGGTGTTTACAAGAGCCTTGCCGAAAGTAAGCAATTCGAGGAAATTGTACGCAAGCAAGGAAGGCACCGGAAGAATCAAGGTGTTGGTTTTGAACGAAAGTTCAATGCCAATGGAGTTGAGTGGGAAGAAGATCAATACCCCAAGACGAAGTTTGTTCCTCAACAAGAGAAGTATGATCCTACTTCTCTCAAAGGGACACAAGCTCAAGATGATCTTCCACCACAAGACCACAAGCAAAAAGGCAAGGACAAGCTTCAAGAGGAAATTGATGCATTTGAAGAAGCTCCTAAGGCCTTGGTCAAGTGGGTTCCCAAGACTACTTCAAGTTCCACTTCATCAAGTACAACTACAACACCGAGGATTCCCATCAAGATGGTGTGGATCCCGAAGAAGAAGAACTAGAGAGTTCTTGAGGGTGACTCCGCCAACATACTTCACTCTTATCATCTTGGCAAGAACAAGTGCAATCAACTTCCACATCTTGCACTAGTTCAAGGAGTCACAAACCCTCTTGTTGGTAAGACAAGGGACAAGGTAACCTAAAAGCTTTCATAGACATCATCTTGTGTGTGCATCACTCTATGTCTATGGATATCCTTGTTTGTTCCTTGTGGGACTAACCCGTGTAGGTATTGAAAGTGCAACTCACTCCAATGGATAGCTCCAAATGATCTACATCAACATTGAGCATCCACATCTTCAACATCTACATGAAGTCATCATCGACAAAACCCAAGGTTAGTTCATCCCTCTTAAGGGGGATCTCACATCTAGGGGGAGCTCTACTCTAAGAATTGAGCTAAAACAACTCTAATGGTGTGAACACAACAATGCTTTATGTAAAAGTGGTAACCCCACTTGTGCTTAAACGATGAGTATGACCTATGATCAAATGTTCTCATTTGACTCCTAAGTCAATATACTCATATATAGATGACCTAGTCATCGCAAATTGTTTGATAGATGCTAGAATTGGTTGTGCATGCTTTGCCACATATTTCAATTGCCATTTTATTGTGTGAGCATGTTGATTGCATATTTTACTCATTCGAGGACATCCAATTGTTGTTTTGATTGATTGGTTTTCTTTCTTTTGCCAAGTGGATGGACAAGAATGTCTAAGAACCCTCTCTAGCTATTTATGATTTTCTCGTCTCAAACTCTATTCATGCTACATCACAAAATTTGATCAAGTCAGATTCGAACCACTCTGTGTGAGGAGCACTCGGAGTCCCCGATTCGTCATAGACTTAAACTTCCAAAACTTCTTTGTGTGTTTCGGTCTGACCGATTCCTCCATTTCGGTCATACCAAGATCACTAAGTCGATCTAGGTTTTCAATCTCGGTGCAACCGATTTGAACTTTTTGGTGACTCTGAGTTGCTGTAACTGTCAACAGTTATGCATCTCGGTGCCACCGAGTTGTTCCACTCGGTCACACCGACAGGGTCAGGCTATATGTACTCACAGGCAAAATTTTGGAAATTTCTCCGAAACCCCTTCGCCCGCGCATAGCTTGCTCTGCCTCTTGGGTCTCCGAATCGTCCTCCTCGTCGCCAGCCGCCTCCTGTCGCTGGTCTCCGCCGCCGTCAACGGAATTCTTCCCCACCGTTGCCGCCGTAGCGAGTTCATCGCCGAACTAGGGTATGGACTCGATCACAGTGCTATCCCCGTCTGATTCCTAGCACATGTGTTCATTATGATTCTTACCACGATTGAAACGCTTCTATCCAGTCAAAACACTCTGTAGATTAGAGTTGAATCGAAAATTTAGGGTTAGGTTTCTGCCGAAACCATCTCGGACCCACCGGGTTGCAGAACTCGGTTCCACCGATTCGGCCAAGGCCATTGCACATGTGGTTCTCGGTCTGACCGAGAATTGCAAATCGGTGTGACCGAGTTCAGGACTTTGTGAAACCCTAGCAGTCTCAGTGCCACGGAACTGTGACTCGGTCTGACCGAGTTCACTAGTTTAGGTTCCAACAGCTGCTTCGGTATCACCAAGTTTGCAAATCGGTTGATCCGAAATGCTTTCTGTGGAAAACTAAAACTAAGTTTTTGACTCATTCTTTTGCAAAAATCTCTGTATTTTGTGATGCTCATCCACTCTATCTCATCTAAAATCTATTCACAGGGTCTGCAGTTAGTGTTTGCAACATGTCTGACCAGAGTGACAGCCAGAACTGGTCAGAGGAGCAGGTTCACCTGAGTGAGGGCACTAGTCCCTCTAGCAGTTCAGATGATGGTAGCAGGAGCACCCCAAGCAATTTGCCAAAGGTTGCCACTAGAGCAAGCAAGAAGAAAACTTCAGAGTCTGAGGATGAAGACTATGTGGCCACTGACGATGAGGCCACATCAAAGAAGAAAGTGGTTAAGAAGGAGTACAGCTCAGCTGCAGTTAAGCCAGGGATGAAGATCAAAAAGCTAGCAGGAAGACAACCAATGTCTAAGGCCAGAGCATCCTCTCAAGCATCTTTGGAATCTCAACCCAAAGAGCCTGCTGCATAAGGAAAGAAAAGGAAGGAAAGGGTCAAGAAGACCATGGCCAGAGTGATTGGAAAGGCTTCCATGATGGAAGAAGAAGAGGAAGAAGAGGTTGCTGCACCAGCACCCAAGGCACAGAAGCTTATGGGTGATGCTATCAGGACAGGGGCTGCATCATCAAAGCCCAAAGAAGCACCCAAAGCTGCCTCCAAGCCCAAGACTGCACCAAAGAGAAATACCAGAAACATACCAGCTGCTGAGAAGAACAAGGCCCCAGTGCCTGAGACTGTTGCTGAAGAAGAAGATGAAGAGCATGTTCTGAGAAAATTGAAGCCAAAAATTCCAGACCACAATGATGCTCATCCTGTGGCTGAGAACATGAAGATCAGGAGAGACTCAGGACTGAGGAAATGGAGAGAGACATATCCATATGCTACCAGGAGAAGGACTACTGTTGATTACAGGTTCCACATAAAGGAACAGCGGGATTTCTATGAGACAGTGCTGCTGGACAAGAAGCCTATAGTGTGTGAAATGAGGTGGGTCGACTGGAAGTATATCAAGGAAAATGAGGAAAACTATCCTGGTGTGTTTGACAGCTTCAGTACTTGTGGAGTTGCAGACTTTGTTGGGCAGAAGCTCACAAAGTGGAATGAGGAGCTCATAATGCAATTCTACTCCACAGCACACTTCTATCCAGATGGCAGAATAGTTTGGATGTCTGAAGGTACGAGATACCAATCAACTATTGAGGAATGGGCCAATCTGATCAATGCCCCAAAGAAAAGTGAAGATGACTTGGATGTTTATGCCAAGAAAAAGATGGATCACAATTCTATGTCACAGATGTACAAGGAGATTCCTGAAGATGCTCTTGAGACTTTCAAGTTTGGGTCAGTCCATTTTCTTCTGTCAGGACTGCCAACGATCAACTGGATCCTAAGGCACACTCTTTTGCCCAAGTCAGGTGACCACAACATGATCAAAGGGCATGCAATTAACTTGCTAGATATATTTGATGTGCCACAGAAGTTCAAGGTCATCAGCCTTATAGTTGAGACTATCAAGAGGACTGCAGCTGACCAGAAAAGAAGTTGTGGATATGCCCCACAGATCCAGGAGTTGATAAACTCAAAGATGGGCACATGCACATACTTGTTGGATAAGGAACACTTGCCTATCTATCCTGACTTCGAGGGCAACCAAGTTGTGATGAATGAAGATGGACCCTCCTTAGTGCAAGCACAAGCAAAGAAGTAGAAGGCAAAGATGGAGAAGGCTGCCAAGATGCCAACTCAAGAGGAGGCATCTGAGTACTTTTTGAAAAGCAAGCAGGACCAGCTTGGTTACTTGATAGCATCATCTCTGAGGATTGAGAAGGGGTTGGCCACCCTAACTCAAAACCAGGAGAGCCTGGAAAGAATCGTGTAACAAAAATTCTATGATTTAGATATCAAAGTAACTGAGATTCAGTCTGTTGTGGAGCAGCTACATGATGACATGCAGGAGAGGAAGGGCAAGACAACCACTGATGCATTTGCCAGAGTGCCTCGAGCTCAGAGATCTGCTGCAGTGCCTGTTCCAGACACTAGAGTCACTTCATCTGCACCAGCTACAACTTTAGTGCCACCAGCTCCAGCACCTACCCCATCAGCTCCGTCTACTTCGACTGAAGCCTTCGTCCTTGGAGTTCTCCGGACACCACCACCTGAAGACCAAGCCTGAGAGACGTCCTAGTGCTATGCATTTTCTATGAACTTTTTGGTAACTTGTTGCCAAAGGGGGAGAAAAATGTATAGATCATAGGCTTCGAGAGAGAGCGTTGCTTTTTATTCTCTCTTGCTTTGGTGGTTGAACTTTGTTTGTCTTTTGATTGCTTGAGATACTACGCTATTATCTGTGAGACATTGATGATCATGTGGTTGATCATAAGCTGCACTTATGCTTGTTGGATGATATTATCTTACTTATCCTTATATGATCATTCACTTTGCTTGGTGATGAGTGCATGTATTTAATTCTTATCATTTTGAGCGCTCCACCAAGATGTATGTGACATGGAAGAGTAACCCAA
Organism: Triticum urartu; assembly: GCF_003073215.2. NCBI lineage: Eukaryota > Viridiplantae > Streptophyta > Magnoliopsida > Poales > Poaceae > Triticum > Triticum urartu. The sequence continues at coordinate 107,641,660 of NC_053027.1, forward strand.
GATCCTAACTCATTGTGCATTTGCAGTCCAAAGCAAATCTTAAGATATGCACAAATTTAGGGGGAGCTCTTGCTTTTCACATACTTCTCAAAGCGACAATATCTTTCACTCTTATTATCATTTGTCGAAGCTTTGATCTATATGTTGTCATCAATTACCAAAAAGGGGGAGACTGAAAGTGCAACTATCCCCGAGTGGTTTTGATAATTCCTAACAACATATAGCTCATTGAGCTAACATTATTCCAAGATTAATATTTCAGGAAAAGCTCAATGAATGGCATGGCATGGATGAGGAAAGTGGATCCGTCAAAATTCTAAGGACAAAAAGTTTGGCTCAAGCTTCAAGATCAAGACTCTACATTTTATATTTTAGTGATCCAAGATCACATTGAGTCTATAGGAAAAGCCAATACTATCAAGGAGGGATGAGGTGTTGCTTAATGGCTTGCTTGCTCAAAGTGCTTAGTGATATGCTCCAAAACCCTCAACTACCTTCCCACATCCACATATGACCTAAACCAAAAGACAAACCCGGCCCCACCGATTCTATCTATCCGGCGCCACCAAGTTTCAAATGTCTTACGTTATGCCCTAACCCTAGGCAAATCGGTTTCACCAATAGGGATCTCGGTCTCACCGAGATGGGATTGTAATCTCTCTGTTTCCCTTCGTAACATTTCGGTCTTACCAAGATGAGCGATCGGTCCCACCGAGATTGCAATGTAAACTCTCTGTTTCCCTTTTGTAACATTTCGGTCTCACCGAGATGAGCGAATCGGTCCCACCGAGTTTACCTGACCAAATCTCTGGTTAGCTTATTACCAAAATCGGTCCCACCGAGTTTGTGTAATCGGTCACAGCGAGATTACGTTATGCCCTAACCCTAACCATACCGGTCCTACCGAGTTGCATCTCAGTCCCACCGAAAATCCTAACGGTCACTAGATTTGCTGAATCGGTCCGACCGAGTTTAACCATTCGGTCCCACCGAGTTTGGCAAATTGTGTGTAATGGTTAGATTCTGTGTGGAGGCTATATATACCCCTCCACCCACTCTTCATTTGTGGAGAGAGCCATCAGAAGATACCTACACTTCCAATACATATTTTCTGAGAGAGAACCACCTACACGTGTGTTGAGGTCAAGATATTCCATTCCAACCATATGAATCTTGATCTCTAGCCTTCCCCAAGTTGCTTTCCGCTCAAATCTTCTTTCCACCAAATCCAAATCCTGTGAGAGAGAGTTGAGTGTTGGGGAGACTATCATTTGAAGCACAAGAGCAAGGAGTTCATCATCAACACACCATTTGTTACTTCTTGGAGAGTGGTGTCTCCTAGATTGGCTAGGTGTCACTTGGGAGCCTCCGACAAGATTGTGGAGTTGAACCAAGGAGTTTGTAAGGGCAGGGAGATCGCCTACTTCGTGAAGATCTACCGCTAGTGAGGCAAGTCCTTCATGGGCGACGGCCATGATGGAATAGACAAGGTTGCTTCTTCGTGGACCCTTCGTGGGTGGAGCCCTCCGTGGACTCGCGCAACCGTTACCCTCTGTGGGTTGAAGTCTCCATCAATGTGGATGTACGATAGCACCACCTATAGGAACCACGACAAAAACATATGTGTCTCCAATTGCGTTTGAATCCTCCAAACCCTTCCCTTTACATTCTTGCAAGTTGCATGCTTTACTTTCCGCTGCTCATATACTCTTTTGCATGCTTGCTTGAATTGTGTGGAGATTGCTTGACTTGTGCTAAGATAGCTAAAATCTGCCAAGAACTAAAATTGGGAAAAGGCTAGATTTTTATTTAGTCAAGTAGTCTAATCACCCCCCCCCTCTAGACATACTTTCGATCCTACAACCTACTCGATCCTACACGAATAAATAGCAAATCACGCACATACTAGTACCTCCTTTCCGATTTGCAGGGCTTGAGCAAAGCAGCAAGACCAAGGCATGGCAATAATTAATGGCATGCAGAAGTTTAAGCCTAATTAATTCCGGCAATTTAAGTGGCTGCATGTGTGCCCTCGGCTGCGACTCGTTGCATGCTGCTTCGCGTACTGCCTGCGAGCGATTCTGAGTGCCTGCATGCAGCCGGCTATAATTAAGGCAGCTAACTGATGCGAAAAAAGATACGCTTTAATTGTTGCGGGCTTTTTAAATCCGTGGAATCATTATTGACAAGGAGGGAGATGATTCGAGTGCACTCGTTTGACCGCCATGTCGGCGTGCGACCCAGACGGGACAGGATGGCACACTCATAATTTCAGTTTCTCTAGTTTTCCACGGCAAGCTGGCGCGCTAAGCCATTATGCATTGAATTCCGATGATCGTCGTGCTACCTTCCGCGTATAAGTACTGTTTCCCGGCCTTCTCCGGTGCCACCATGACCCAACTCGCCATATCCTCATAAGCCCCCACCGGCCCGACGTCGCTCGCCACGTCCGCCATGCCCCCGCCTGTCCGTAGTAGGCGACGCCGGAGGCGGTCACCGCCAGAACTAGTGTTCGGGTTTTCACCGAAAGGCAGATGGAGGGAGGAGGTATTCTATCTGTCTTTAGATGGCAATGCGGAGATCGAGGATTTGTTGGAGCGCGACCGCATGGCAGAGGAGCAGGAGTTGTTGGAGCGCGACCGCCTGGCGAAGGAGCAGCGTATCGCCGATTTGCGCCGCCAGCGGGACATGGAGCAGCAGCGCACTGACGCTCTGAGTCACGAGCAGAGCGCCCGCAACTGGGCCGACTACGTGGAGGTCGGCGCCTAGCAAATAGCCCTGGAGGCTGTCGGGCACTTACGCGTTCGCGACGCCGATTTTTACTACCAGCTCGTCAAGTGGGTTTCCCGCTTGGAAGTCAAAGCTTCGGTGGACCACGCCGGCATGGAAAGGGCCAACGCGTGCGAGCAACGCGCCCTATCGCACCTCTTGCAAGTCCGAGGCGAGGCGCACGACGCCGGTGCCGGCGTTTAGCGTGTACCACAGATGGCGGCTGGCATCGTCTAGTTAGCTAAGAGTAAGTTAGTACTTGTACACTACTAGAGTATTAGTGGGAGTAGATAGTTAACTTGTCTATGATGGTTGTCAACGTGGAAGTTCAGTACTCTATATGTGGATCAGACCTGTTACTTTGCTCTGAAGTTGAACTTTCCGTTTGAACGTATGGAATGGGCTGTTATTTTTTAAATGGGTTGTATTTGTCCTCCACGGGTTTAGAGGCTGACTTGTGGGCCTAGCAAGTTGACGCGTACACAATCAGGAGATGATTGTACGTGGAGAGGATGACAGCAGGGACCCGCCAAGGTCATGGCAGTATGCAAGCAAGTGCCTCCTTATTTCAAGCCAATAAAAAATGGCTCCTCCTAGTGGATTTCTGAAATCTGGGTCCCATGCCATTGTCAACGTAGTCAATAAACGAGAGAATTGCACAACGAGCGGCTGACACCAGGGACCCAGCAGCTCGCCCAGTTATTTTTCTTTTGGGTTAATTTGATAAATGCCACTCCAAATCTGGTGTATCCGAGAAATGCCACTGCAATTTCCAAACTTTGAAAAATGTCATTTCTAGTGGCATTTTATGAAGTCTGGAGTGGCGTTTTTCAAAGTTTGCAAACTGCAGTGGCGTTTTCCAAAGTTTGCAAAAATTGCAGTGGCATTTTTCAAAGTTTTTAAATTGCAGTGGCATTTTTGTGAATCGCCATAATTGGAGTGGCATTTATCTAATTTGTTTTTGAGACGGAAGCAGGGTGTCAACTGTGCTGTGCGGGACACTCTGGCCTGTCTAGACAGCCTTTTCTTTTATGTTTACCACAGACCAGCCCAGTAGTTTTTTTATTTCTAAAAATGGCTATCCCAGTTTTTTTGTGATTTGTCAAGTGAGTCGCTTTATCAGGCCTGTTGGGCTGCAAATCTTTCAAGACGAGGAGAGCTTCATTCGGCTGGCCGAGAAAATGGCCTATCAGTAATGAGAAATGGGTTGTACATTTTTAAAACACATCAAACCGGCAATTAGTTTCAAATATCTTTTTTTCATTTCGAGATTTTAAATTGCATTGATTTTTATGCGTGGACGATTTATTGGATTTTATATTGATATACATTTATTTTTAAAATCAGTCTGAATGTGACTCAAAATTTCGGGATTAAAAATAGTTCAGACCGCACCGACATATGCAAATTTTCGCATAATTTTTTAACCGTGGCCACAATATGGGTTGTAATGCTAACAAAAAGAATATGGGCTCCAAAAAACCCCGTAAGAATTAGCAAATGGGTTGTAAATTATTTGAAATAATGGCAGATGGGTTGTATGCTGTTTTCCACAGATTTGAGGCTTTCCATAGATGGCTTGTATACTGTTGGATGTCCATCCAACGGCCGTCGTGCTTCTTCAATCTCTGCTCTTCCTGCTCCAGCCACTCAAACAAGCGCC